>NC_089524.1:16241024-16538524 GCF_963924715.1 Thunnus thynnus | reverse complement strand
CATGTGGGTAGGCTGGGTGAAGTACGGCAGGTGTGAGGAGTGTATTTTTAGGCCCTGTTGCGGAGGAGCATGGGATGATTGACAGAAATATTGTTCTGTAAAACCTGCTGACAGGAGAGAGATACAAAAACACAGACAAGGAAGGTAAAACCAGAGTAAAGTCTTGACTGGTTGCATAAGTGAACAAGCACAGATAAATCTGGCTTTCCAACGAAGGCTGGCAGTGTTCACACCGCACATGGACTGAGATAAAAACAGAATTTCACTTCCTCACCTCGTGCATCAATAACAAGAATAACTGACAGAAATATCTTTCCAAGGAATAGGTGCAAAAGCAAGACCTCAACATGGAAAAATGTGTGTGCAGCAACACAACAGCAATTTGGTGAATATGTTTATTAAGTTGTGCAGAAATGATTTCCCTTAACAGCTGTTCACATCTCCTTGAATACTTTATGAAGATTAAAAGTGTCTTTGAAGGGAAATGTCACCAAGACAACAGCAACGTAGATAGTTACAGCTAGAGGACAACATGACACAAAACACTAAAGATAACAGCTATGGGGGTAGCAGTTGAGTATTTAACTAACAAGTATGCAAATACCAGAAAAATGCTATTGGATCTGATTTGAGACAGAAGGAAAGGAAGAGATTGAGAGAATTAAAGGGGTGAAGACATCAACGAAGAGTGACCAGACTGGCTGTAAGCTCAGAACATGCACAGACACAAAATGGAAGTAGAAATGTTCTGTTTGCCAAGTGAACTTTCTATTAAGAGGAGAACGGCAGATAATATACACTTGATGTTGGGGAGATTGATAGTTTTATGCTGAACAATTTGTTATTTGAAGCAACTATCTGACTTGTTGGCAAGCATCAGAGAAATTCAGAAAGCTGCCGCAGCTCAGGATCCTCACAGCGATGAAAGCAGTGTACACAGAGAGAGAAGATGTCAGTGTTTGTGTTGAAGAGGAAGAGGCAGAGAGAGGGGAATGGGATACAGAGATAAACACACAGAGAAAAGGAGGGAAAGAGCAGCCTCCCTTCTTCTCGGGGCGTCTTGGCTGTTTCTGACAAGGAGTTGAGGAGGTTGCCTGTGTGAGTGTGAAATGTGTGTGTGTATTGTGGAGGGCTTGGTGTTGGCATAGAAACTGTCTGCAGGAAGCGGCAGTTCCAGGCGGAGCTCCGCTGGCAGACGCTCTCCGCTCACTTCCTGTGTGCTGCAAGGCAGGCACACAGGCACGCGCATAAACACACACACACACACACTCTCGCATGCACACACACTCGCATAGGGTTGGAGCAGGGCAGGGCGCTCGCCTGGAGAGCAGTCCAACGAAATGAGAGAGCGAGGGAGGGAGGCATGGAGGGAAGGAGAGAGGGAGGGAGGAGGGAGTTCAGCAGAGAGCAGCACTTTCCCACAGTCTGGGGATTTGACACATGGCTCTCACACATTCCTCAGCCCTGCGGCCGACCGAGCACCGGCACTCAGGGAAAGGAGGGAGAGATAGACAGAGAGGGAGGAAGGTTCCACCCTTGGCGCTCGAAAACAATATGGAGTTATGGAAGTCAGGGAGTGTGCGTCTGTGTTCGCATGTGCCCCGCGTGTGTGTGTCTTAACATGTGTTTGCCTCATGCACTAGTGTTTAACCCGTTCTTAGCCACATTTGGCTTGTCAGACAGAAGAGATCAGTGACACAAAAGACCTGACAGGTAGAGAGACGAGCCACCAAGCTGAGGGACAGGCGTCTTTTTTATTAACTATACCAGCTGTGGTTTTCAACTTAGCCTGTGCACAAACACTTTACTGGCTTTTTAAACATGCTTGAAGCTTTTTGCTTCCCAGTCCATGTTAATGCTGCAGGGACCAGCGGGTTAATGTGTTATGATTAAGGAGATTTCGTCTGAGTATTTCCAGTAACATCTAAGCACAGGCATTCAACTTCAGTGACACTGTGATTATTAAAGATACCTCATATAACATTTAAAATATCGACCAGTTACTGTCAAAATAACCGTGTAACCATTTTATAATTAGATATTTAAAAAGTACACAGCAGTCAGCCTCCATGTCAAACAAGTGGTATTGTTAAAGGAGCACTCTACCAATTTTTTCACATGAAGATCAGTTTACTTGTCATGAGGAGTGCTGCTCAGCCTTTGGAAACATTTGCATCATGTCTTCTTTGGCTCTTTCTTTGGCGCTTTCCAAAGTTCACATACCTGTTTAGAACGGGCTGATTGCTTGGCCTCTGGCTGCTGCTTCAACACATAGAAAAATGAACACAGTTGATGTGGGGTGTGAATGAGTATATACACCAACAACATGAAAGAAACTAACATTCTATTATACACAGATATAAATAATCAATACTCTAATAGTAAATAAATGTTCTTTTCTCATTTCCAGTAATAAAAGGGCTGCATTTAAAAATGAATACATAACAAAGCGTTTTTGAAAAAAATGTGCATCTTGTGGATTGATCATAGATTGTTTATTTTCTGTGCCTTCACTTTGGATTTGAGTGGGTATGTTTGCTCAAAAGATTTGTGCTTTGTCTCGGCGTGGCGCTTCACAATCGCCATGGTCTCGGAACATATGAGACATACTGGTTTTGAACCATCTGTGGGAAGAATGAACATGTAAGAGTCTGTTCATTCTTGATTAAAAGCTCTGTTTTCGCTGTCTACTTTGATCTATTTAGAGCACATCACATAAAATTACTTTTCTCTGACTCTCGTCTTGTCTCTCCCGTGTATGTGTGTATCTTACTCACTGACTTGAGTCACAATGCTTATCGGAATGCACAGATTTGATGAGTAGCATCACGTGAGATGATTTACAACGCATGCAACTGGTCTGTGAGTTTCCTGGGCTGTTAAACCAGTGCCGTAAAGGCTAGAAAAGCTGTGCCGGTTAAAATAGAAATGCTCCATCAAAATGTAATAATCCTCAATAATTTATCAGTTATAATGAGCTTGCACTCAACACTGCACTTCCTTGGGTTCTCAGTAATACACCCGCCAAGTGTGAAGTTGATTGGATGAGCAGTTGTCGAGAAAATCAAATATTGGCTGCCGACTGAGGTAGAGAGGTAGAGAGAGCAGAGAGAGAGAGAGAGAGAGAGAGAGACAAACAGCCAAAGCGATAACCTTTTTAACAGTGATGAAACTAAGAGTAATGTATTATAACAGGTAAAACATTATGATGTTGCTGTTTCTGTATAGATACAGAAATGACACCTGGCTGCCGCATGTTGCAGCTATGCATCTGCGCCATGGATGTATTATTATAAGAGCTGGATACTGGACTGAAAATTGTACGTATTCAGTCCAATAAGAATGGCACATACGCCAAAAAAAATTCTAGTTTCCAGATTTACTTCTGGGGGTATGCGGCCCTCTGAATATGCGCAGGAGTGTTTCTCCCGCTGGCCCCACCCTACAAGTTCCCGCTTAGTCCATAGACTTTAAATCGTGATGATGTCACAGATCACAGATTAAAACCATTTTTCTCAGCTTGAGGAACGTTTTACAAATATAAAACCTCCATGGATCAAAAATTCATAAAAGAAAGAGTCAGAATTGATGTTGTTTGCAGCTTGAGGTGTCCTCTCAACAGTTTTACAATGGTGGTCTATGGGGAAAATGTTTTTTTGCTGCAATACCAAAAGTGACCACTAGGAAAAATTGGCTGCAGCGGTGCCATATCCAGCTCTTCTAATACATCCATGGTCAAGATAGATGGAGAGGTCAAGATACACTAAATGTTTTCTTTTAATGATATCTTTAACATTTCTCATCCAAAAAACCTCACACTCAACACTGCACTTTCTTGGGTCCTCAGCAATACACCCGCCAAGTGTTTAGTAGATTGGATGAATGATTGTCGAGAAAAGTGAAGGACAGACAGACCCTCCTTTATAGTTAAATAACCCTGATGTCCAATGATGTCATCAGGGTTATCTCAGCTTGATTTGTCTTTTCACTTTGAACAGAAAGCCTGCATTAACAAACTAGAGGTGGACAAATAGGAGGTAGGGAGGGTCTAATAAAAGATCAGCTGCATTATGGGAAATGTAGGATACAATGGTTTTAGAGCTTGACCCCCAGAATTCCCAACTTTATGGAAGTGCAATACTAAATATAAATGGAGTACCCCTTTTAATGTGAATGTTACTCAAAATTAAAACCATGAAAAATGCTGAATCAAATGTCCACCTCAGACTGAGTTTTGGGGGTATTCAGCTATTTTCTTCGGTCTAATGCATCTAATTTGACTCAGATGTAGCATACTGCTTCACCAGCTCCTCACTTCCCTCAGGGTAATTAACTTTAATGGAGATAAAAAATTCAAACTGTCTTAATTGCACAAACTTCTTTGCCTCCTTGGCTCTGTAAAAGACTTATTAAATGAGGGTCCCTGTATTCTTTCTTTATCAAATACAGTCATGTGACCGGATACTGACACCATCTCATCCTCTGTATCTCCTCTGTGGCAATCCATTTAGTCCAGGTTATCATGGGCAAGAAAGGACAAAATATTAACATTGGAAAAGTAAGACAGACTACGCTAATCTCCTTGAAATGTATAATAACAATCCAGAACAGGGAAAAAATTAGGAATGTGGTCTTGTGGTTCCCCTCTCATTTTCTCTGTCACTTTTTCTCTCCGTTCTGTCTTACCTTGTGTAGTCTTTGATGTCAAGGCTGTGGGTCCGTCCTGTCGTTCTCCCCCCTCACTTAACAGCCCCCCCACCCCCACTCCCACCCCCTTTCCAGCCCTCAGTGCTTCCTTAAATAAATGTTCTGCTCCGCAGGATTTTAAAAGGAAGCCAAGGTCGTCCTCCTTGACAATTACAACGCAGCCTGGGAAGAGTCGCTCCGCGAAGCTGCACCGGCTCGCCCCTGCCAACAGACACACAGACCACCCATACACGCTCATGATTGAGTGTGTGTGTGCATGTTAGTGTGTGTGCAAGCACCCAAGTTAAAGACCTGACAAGCAGGAAAAGAAATGGTTGCAAGAGAAACCTGGGGTGAAGGGAGGTGGCATGAGGAGAAGATGGGAAGATGAAAGTAGGCAGGCCAAATCATTTCTTACTCGAGTGCCCATCCGCTATGGAGGATCCCAAATTGCCAATTAGGATGTCCTCTCTCCCCCCCTCCCTCTTCTTCCTGCTTTCAAGCATGGGGTCAAAATTAGAACATCTGAGTCTCTAAATGGCTGTGTTTCTAATTTACGAGAGAATCCAAACACAGCGGGGAGGAAAATGGCTGCGGTCCAGGTGGCGGAATGGCAGGCGGGCGTTTGATGCCGGGAAAGCGACAACAAAGTATTCCCCGAGGGAATCAATAGGGGGACAGAGCAGCCCTGCTATTCCGCACTACACGCCTGTGACACCTTGACACTGCAACTTCCTGCTAATTAAGAGCCGGCAGTCTCTTCCCTGTCAGCACATCCTCAGCCACATGTGTGTGCGTGTGTGTGTGTATGTGTTTGAGGCCAGAGAGGTCAGCTGGACTGATGAGCCAGGTCAGTTGAGATAGGAAGGGATGGGTGGGAATGAACACTGGAGTTTTGGTGCGTGTGTGTGAGAAAACACTTTTCTGTGTGATGCTGTAGTACAAGCTGGTCTAGGTGTGTTTTGGTAGTTCAGTGCCTCTCATCTTTTGCAAGTTTTATGTGTATGTTTTTTTCAATGGAGACATCAGGAGGACAGCTGCTGAACAGCTTAATGTGCTAATAAAAGAAAATGAATGATATGATGGAGGTGTTATTCAGAGGAGCTGGAGGCTGCTTTTAGAAATCACCTGTACGTTCGTTCTCATGTCAGAGATCGAGCCATTTTTAATGAGTGCATCAATTCTTTCTGCGACAGACAATAAAACATCCATAAAGATAAAGAACTACACATACTGCCTCTGTATATAACCATCTGTTGCAGCATTGTAAAGGTTAAGTTAAAGTGTATTTCTATATATCTATATATTGTGTGTGTGTGTGCGTGTGTGTACATATGTTAATCCTCTGTTTGACAGACGAACATCTGTCATGACACGCTGCCTTACCTTTCTTTGATTAGTGTGTGCTTTTTTTAAAATTTATTTAAGTGCAATTAACTTTATGTGCTACAGGGCAATCTTCATGGCAAACATAAAAGCAGACATTAAAGATAAAAAAAAAGTAACCTCGTCAGAAGTGTTAATCTCCTCTTTTTTGGTTGTCAGGTAAATCGTTTCTGTGTGTCATTTGGTTTGTGTGAGTGTGTAAGTCAATGAGTGCAGGAGTGTGTTGGTGAGTGAAAGTGAACGCTCATGTTTGTATGTTGGGGCCCCACCCAAACGGTGAGTTGGAAAATCAGGGTTACCCCATTGTACCCGAGAGGCGACTGTTTCCCACTGATGTCTGATGTTTTTCAAGGCAGACGAAATGCTCTTTTGTTTCCAGATGACTTGCCGGCACAAAAATGTCTGTCCTGTTCAGCCATCTCCACGCGCAGATAGCCATGGCGCAGTGAAGGCAAAGGAATAACACACACACACACACACACATATGAGTCTTTAGTTTGGGGGACGCGGATGAGGAGCGCTTTGATGTTTCCTCAAGATGTTTTGTTCGGCTTGGCGGACGCCATGCACCACAAAACCGTTCTCCCCCCTGTGTGTGAAGGCAGGGGATTAGCAGTTCCTGGAGTCCTTCTAATGAAGCCTTTTTGATGTGAGGGCCCAATTACCGTACGGGGGCCTAGAGAAAGGGCGGGGTGTGTGTTCATGTCGGGGGGGAGGGGGGTGAGGGTCCATCCACTGCGACAGCTCCAATGACCTCGCCATCCACCCCTTGACTCTACATTACCCCATTCTCTCTAGTTTGGGGTTAAACTAGGGAATGGGGCCTGTTTCTCCATCCCTCCTACCCCATTTAGCGTTAGTATGCAAAAGTTTTTATGTTTAAAGTCTGAAATGAATATTTACAAGTCAAATTCAAAATATATGATTTGTATCATCACATTTTCTATAAGCTACATATGAGGACATGTCATAATGCTGGGATGCATTATGTAGCCTTGATCTTATCAAATTCTGTATTTGGCAACATGTAACTTTGTAGCTTCAGCACACAACCATAGAGTCTCAGCAAAGACATCCAGCTGCTCATTTCACAGCTGTGAAGTTTCAGCTTGTATACTTTGGATGCATTGTTACTTAAAGATAAAGAAAATGTAACGTATTTTTTGTGAGAATGTGGAGGTTGGACGTGCACTGATACTTATCTGTTGCTAGTTTAAGGTAAGTAAATCCCGCTGCCCAGATGTTTCATTAAAAAAATGCAAGGGGCTGTCTGGATGGGACATGTTGATATATAACACTGGAAAGTTATCGCAGCCACAATCATGAGGTAAATAGTAGAAATACACAGTTCACATTAACAGTAATCTACAACAAATGTGCACTTGCTCCTATTTCACTGGCTGTCCGGTGTCAGATGTCAGATGACATTGCATTGCGGTGCAGAGGAGTTGAGCAAGGTTCCACTTTTTTGCCAGGTGACGCTGCATGTTTTTTGCTCGATCTCAGGGTGCAGATGCATTGTTCTCATTGAAATAAATGAGGAAGCTGCGTTTCTTGATGTTGTGTTAATGTTGGTCTGAATACGCCCTTAGTAGGAAGTCACTCACCACAGGCAAGATTGTAAGTGTATGGAATGAAAGAGATGAAGGGCAAAAAGAAAGTGCTGAAATGTTCTCCCGTCATTCAGGCCCATATCTGAACAAGAGTAAATATTTGGCTTGTGGGTAGGGAAGAGGTTGGATATGTTGGCACAGGGAGTCTGGCGGATGTGCTGCGTGTGCATGCTGATTGCAGTGAGTGAACATGTAGTGCATGTGCACATGACTGTCTGTGTGTACAGTATAGGGACAATTGCAAGGTTTGTATAAGCAGAGTGTGAGCATGTAATCATAAACATGCGCGTGTTTCTGCAAGGTTGTGTGTGTGTGTAAGAATGTATGTTTTTTTCCAGTAGGAATCATTTCTCTACATGTGAGAATATTTGTATGTGTGTGTCTGCGTGTGTAGCCATTTTGAAAGTATTTTAAGAAAGTCTTATTCCACTTTGTTGAGTCTTTAACAGCTGTGGTTAACAGAGACAGCACAACAAGAATTGGACTGAGAAACATTTTTTCTAATATTGATAAGCTGTGTACAAACTATTTCTGTCGCGTATAATAAAGTGTGATAAAGGTGTTAATAGGAAATTTATCTCCTAGATGGACTACATAATATAATTCAATGCTAATGTGATGAGCATGTCAGGCAATGCTGATACTGACCTATTGGGTGCATCTCTTTAAACTATGATAACCCTAACCTCATCTGAACCTCATTATATCCTCTTTAAAGTAAAATGATGACCAATATAATGCTGTCCAAATAAAATATGAACAACATCTGTGCTGTTATACACATAATCAGTTTCAAATGAGGTCAACTCAAACAACAAACAAAATCTGTTTCTGCTCACTCATTGTATCTACTTTTATGTAAGGACTGTCACGACATAAACGGTAAACAAGGGACTATCCCACCAGTCAGAGATTACTCATCGTCTGCCTGGATGATGTCTGGGAATCAGGATCTCACTCAGCACCAGACTGTCCTGTTTTTACCACTATGATCATGCCAATGATGGCTGATTTCATCAGCTCAGTCTGAATGATGGATGAACTGACCTCATGCAAACAACAAGTCACACTGTCATACCTCAAATGTTATGTATGTATGTCTGTGGGTCACTTTATGTGAAAGAGTGACTGAAACATAAGTTAGAGTAGCAGAGTGGAGCAATGTGTTTATCTTTTACTGCTTCTACTCATTGTATATTCAACATTATACTTTTTATTCCACTATGTTTATCTGACAGCTATAGTAACTACATTTCAGATTTCCAGATTTTCCATTTAAAAATATCAAAAGTGTATAAAATACAATGTATTGGTTTAGATTAAACCACATTTTTGGATTGTGATCCAAAAACTACAAAAGTATTTTTTGGACCCTTTGTCATGTTTCAGAGGTGAACTGATCAAGTTTAAGAGATGTAAAAGTATCCAATATTTCACAGAAAATGCAAAGATTATAGAACAGTCCCCAAAAAAATGAACACATATTTGTGTTGCAGATCTTCTCTGATTCATTAATCATCTCACAACCTCCTGCCTGACCCCTATGTTGGGGACCACTGGGATAAACCACTAACTGTATCAAAAATAATCAAAACTAGCTCCACCTCACAACACAGTAAACATTGTAAAAGGCTGCTTACACACTAATGCATCGGGATTAACAATCTAAGTGGTAGAGCAGTAGATGAGGATTTGTAGTGGTATTCATATCCTGAAAAGCAAGAAAATATTGTAAACACATTATAGATGCCACATGCTGCATGTGAAGTGTGTTACAGTACCATGAATTCATTAATTCTTAGAGTGGGTGGCCCTATGGGGGTCAAATCTGGCTGAAAGGAGCAGTCTGTAGGGTGAGTGATTTCACAAGCAAAGACAAGAGAGGAAGTAGATGACACACACTCAGTGGCATGGCTGTATTAGGTCACTTGGGGTTATGGTGGTCAAAGAGGATGTGTTTATGTGTGTGTGTGGGTGTGTGTGGATGGGTGGTGGGGGGGCTGCTGCGTGCCAACAGGGTCCTGTTTGCATCTCCGGAGAGGCCCTGAGAAGCAAGATCTTATCTGGCGCGTGCCTCTGCCGCTGTTTCCCACACTCTGCATGCTCCATTGCCAGGAGGGGGGTGAGGGGGGAACTTATGATTATGTGTGTGTGTGTGTGTGTGTGTGTCAGCAGGGGTCCCATCCTGTCAACTTTACGCTGTTTTGACTGCCATGACATAATGTGCTTCAATACAGTGGACCCCCCTTCCCTCCACACACACACACACACACACACACACACACAAGCACACACATTTTTTTCTGTCTTTTTTCTTTCTTCTTCAAAGGTTCCGCACATCAACAAGGGCCTCCTTTTCTGTGAATGTCGCATATTTGGCTTTTCATCAGTGCCCCCACTCCTCTTTTTTTTTTCTTAAGACCTGCACCCCTCCCTGTCTTTTCCGTCGCCTATGTTTTTCACTTTGATTGGGGCTTTGCTAAGGATTAGGACCCCCCCACTCCCTGTCTATTACCACCCTAGCCTGCTTTTCTTATGGTGTTTGCTATGAATGAGAAGTGGTGAACCATTATAGAACATATTGCAGAGATTAAATGATGACCTTGCTAGTCTGCCTGAATGCAGCATCTTTTACTAACAGTACATTTGACAGGACACAAACACACAAAACACTCATACATGTTCACACACTCACAAGCACTCTCTGTCGTCTTAATACAGGTGCCTTTTGATTTTAATTTTCATCCTGTTTTTGTTTGTATATGACCCAAGATCGCTGGTTGATTTTGGTATATTGTATTTAAAGGTGTACTGGCTTCATATGTTGGACACAGACACAGTCACAAATAGTAACAAGAGGTAACTGTTTGAAATGTTTACCAACTAGGCCAGAATTCATAATGAACACTCAATATACTGTATTGAAGGGGAAAAGAGACTAAGCATCAGTAAACACTGTATTTTCATCGGCCTGAAATGATCTTGCCTGTTGCATATTTAATTTAGTTTAATTATTATTCATCATCTTAACAATTTGCAGATGTGCAGCCTGTAAAATCTTCTACTTTGTATTCAAATCAGCAGCTACTGTATATCTGTGGTTTGCCCATATTTAGCATGCATACATGTATTCCAGTTTGCATGTGTGCGATTAAGTGTTTGTGTGGGTGCCCATGTGGGTTTTGGACAAGCTTCTAGAGGTTAGCTGAAGAAAGCCTGGCAGATTTCAGAGAGTCACACCAGGTCGAACCTCGAGCCCTCTTACATCCACCGCCACTGCTTCAAGGTTAGGAATCTGATGTGTGTGTGTGTATGTGTGTGTGTGTGTGTGTGTGTGTTTTGCAGCCGCCCCCACAGCTGGGAAAAGATCGATGCAGCCTCCACCAGCAGGCTCCTGGCCCCCGGCTGCTACTGTCTGAGAATGAGAGGCGGCGGGGGGATAGGGGGTGGTGGGATGGGGGTGAAGGGGTGGGGGGGGGGTGGATGGAATGAGTGAGTAGCAGAGGGAGGGATGAGGGAACAAAATGAGAGGTGAGGAAGGAGGGAGGAGACAAAATATGCCCATGCTGGCTGACTCACTCCCTCCTTACCTCCCTCCCTTACTCACAAACACACATATGCTTTCTCCCCCGAGTACACACAAGCATTCACACACACACATACACACACACACTCATAAACACACTCCTCTCCTTTCTCTGCCAAGCGCTCCTGTGCCCCTGCTCATCTGCGTGGGGGGCCCTGCAGGCAGTCTGGGCCCTTACGTGCCCTCTCTTTACACACACACAGATGTACACACACACACACAGGCACACAGAGGAGTTGATGTGTAAGACACGCTCTGATCCTGCATGCTGATGATGAAAGACAGGCAGCCGGGCTCCTGTCTTAGTGCCAGAGGGCAAGACCTGAGAGGAACCCGCGGATTCTTGATCTTCCTCCTCCTCCTCTGTCTTCATCACTGTTGAAATAATTTGAATTTCAGCACAGTTTTATTGCGCTTACTCTTTTCCTCTCTCATCTTAAAAGGCATCTAGCCAGGTTCCTCTGTTTTCCATTGAACCGGATTTGAATGACAAAACCAATTAGCAGGTCTCAAGTTGAGGTCTCCAAGTTGACGCTTTAATGGAAATAAGCAAGAAAAGCGGTTGTTTGCTTGTGCAGAAACTGAGAAGCAGTCTAATGAACATTTCCTATATGTGCGTGATTCTGTATTGCTCATAATGCCTCGCTCTGCGTGGTGCAATGCTTCATGTTTTTACGTGCATTGCCCCCAGCCTCACACCTGGCTTGGCAGGAGCTCTGGTCCCACCCCTCTTCCTCTTGTTCCTACATTAAACCCCCCACCTCCAGCTCTGCCTCCATACACCCATGAGAGGGAAGGACAGCACAAGACCTCTTTTGGGTTCTTCAATCACATAAACAGCACTCAGAGGTCTGAATGAAACCTGTTGCCCACATTCCAGCGCAGTTTAGAGAGAGGATGTATCACATGTGTGGATGGTGCAGATGGCCTGGGTGATGAAGGCATAAATTAGCCTGTGCAAGGAAGGGAGATCCCCCATTGTTCTGATGGATTGCACACACACACACACACACACACACACACACACACACACACATACACACTTGCTCACGACCCTCTGAGTCGGGCTCAAGCAGGAAGATCACACACTGTCTGTCACAGCCTCTCAAATCAGGCTGCCCAGAGCTTCCTGTAATCCCTCCTCTGTAACATTAATTATAAACTGGTGCTTTGTGCCCCGCGGACCAACCGTGACTTTCCCAGGACAATTAAAGTTACTCAGTAGAAGAAGGGGGATTGGGTAGAAAAGAAGGGAAAGGGGATCAGGGAGTGAGTCAGAGGATTTGACTAGAACTGCGTCTGAGAGCGCTGAAATGAGGCAATGGGTGAGATGAGAGTGGGAGTTTGGGGCCGGGCGTACAGGATGTCTAACTTCAGTTGGAGCAGGGATAAGTCATAGGCACTGGAGCTTTTATATTGTTCTGTAAGTGAGGCTTTTAGCATAAGCTTCGGCCCGAGAGTTGAGGGCTGAACAAGGTAGGGTCTGGGTGGGCAAATGCCTGGCCTGGGCGGGTGCGGATTAGCTGCCATCTCAGGGGAGTGATTGGCCAATGTGTGGGAAACATGTCCCTGTTGTACTTCTCCACCCCAATAATTCATGAATGTAATAAAAATGTATAAAGTATCCAAATATGGTGACACATTATTGCAAATGAAAGCTGTTCTAGCAGGAATGCAAGATCATTACTGCCCTTCTCTTGCTAAACTCAGTCAACTGCTGGCTCACATGAATCGTATGAAAAAAAAAAACATCTTGATGCAGCTCTTTAAGGCTTTTTAAAAGAAATAGTTCAAAGTGTCATAAATTGAATAGTCATTTTTTGCTGTGGCAAAATGTCTTTTTTGGCCCAAGAGAGGCCCTGTGACCTGCAGTTGCGTCTCTGGCTACCACACTAAAATCATTGCACAGTACAGCACTATCCCTGGGGGCTGGCAATAATTGCCTGAATATCTCTCCTACTGGTCACTGACCTTTAACAGGCCACCGAATCACTAAATCCTGTTTGACTGGCTTTTTACTTCCTGCCAAGCATGACTCCCTCTGCTGAGGGCACCTGCGTTGCGCTGTGCCTACAACAGGTGGGAAAAAAAGCGTAAAATATGCTCCCGAATGGAGAAAAATCCCATTTCAGAATGAGGCTGTGTCCCTGCCCTGCCCTGCCCTTTGCCTTCCTCATAGCCCCGAGAAGACTCCACTGCAATGGCTCACTGAGCCAAAGGCAAACCCTTTCAAGTTGCTCCTGATGTGTTTGCAACAAGAGGGTTGATTTCTAGATAAGTAGAGGCAGGACAGTTATCAGGCTAGCCAGTGAAGTGGTTCATTTGACAGATGTTGTTATCCCAAATGGATCTGATAGGCTGCTGTTTAATCCTGTTAAGTCACCTTGCTCCAGGACATGAGCCCAGCTTCCTCAGTGACGCCCTTTCTCTGAACCCTTGACCCCTCACTGTGGCTAGCGAGGTGAATTATGTATGATGAGGAATGGCCTCACCACTGTCTCCAACAAATCACATGTATACATGCAATAAATATGCGTTAATAATTCACATTCAATAGCAACATTCAGTACCAATGCTGAAAAGGACTGTGACTGTCATATAGGGCAGCAGAAAGCAAGGATGAGAGGGTGGAGATGGCGGCTGCTTGTTTGCATTGTGTCTCTGTTCTAACCTTAATCAAGTGTTTTAAATAGTCTAACCTAAACCATAGCTTAACCTTACTCTAGTTGCCATGCAAGCTAAATGTGGTTTCATGAAACCATAAACAATGTTTGAGTAGTTGGAAAGATCTGCTCCAGAACTTTAAGATTACACATTCAGTACAGCAGCCAACAAGTGTCTATCAAGGAGTTTTCACTGTTTTGAAAAATCAATAATTTATCCGCTCACATGTTGTCCATATGGATAAACAAATTATGAACTGGAAAGAGAAAATGAAGGACTGAAGAATGAAGTCAGAGACAATGCAGCAGGATACAGAGAGAGCGGAAGAACACACACACCCTGCAATCCACGCTAAGAGTGCCACAGGCAGGATAGCAGCATAAAAACAATTGAGAATATCTTCTTACTTGGCTAAAGAGAGCAAGGACAGGTAATGCCTCTGTCCACAGAAATATTTTAGAACTGTAAACAAGGCCTTGGAATAATATTACCGCTTTCTTAGTTGCTTTTGTTTACAAGAGGGAGAGTACAGCTTTTTGTGTTTGTCCTCTTTACATTTAAAGAAAATGCCGGTGGTCATTGTTGTTCTTAAAGTTTTTTTTCTTTATCTTTTGACCCTTTTGGAGTTAAGCAGTGCATCAATTCAGTAGCGTAATAAGAGGTGTTGTTCTACATAGGATAATAGTTAAAGGAATAGTCTTCCCCAAAATGAAAATGCAAGTTCACCCCCTCTCACCCTATATGCAACTGAACTTGGAAGGGACACCAAACACACGGTGAGTTAAGCCACTTCAATCTATAACCTGCTGTGTTGTCTTGCAATGTTTAATTGTGTTTCAGAATTTCAACAGAGTAAATAATGTCAGAATATTATTTCAGGGTGAACTATGCCTTTAAGAGGGTCCCCCACATAATACTATCAGCCTCTCAAGAACTTAGACATGTTGATGCAGCCAGTTTACTTTACCCCTGTAGGTGGTGCATTTAAGGTGGCTTAAAGGAATTTCTTATCCAATATGGATTAAGTTGAGTGGAAAGGTGTATGAGGTTAATAGAAGTAGTCAGCACGGTGCAGCTCTGTGTTGACTGAATAAAGATTATGTACAGTAGATATCATTCTCTTCATTGTTAGACCATGCTGTGAAGCAAGTAGCACCTCTAATGGCCCTTGAGGAACTGTGGTGAGCAAACCAGCCCTTTTAAATCACTGAAATCAATGCTGCAGCAGCAACACTTGACTCCAGCCCAACCACTTACATGTCAATGGCCTTTCCCATAATCCTTTGCCCAGTGATGACTGCGTGCAGGCTTGAGTGGGTGGAGCAAGCCCCCAGGAAGTGCACCAGGAAGGCTTTGAAGCCAATTTGACATAGTGGCCAAACCCAGTGATTACAACTTGCGGATCCGACGGGCCCAAAAAGCACTTTTCCTGCAAACAATCATGGGAAAATGAGCAGCTGTAAAATGGGGGATACGTTTTTTTGAGCATCACAACCCTCACGAAATGACTTATTTCAGAATCAGAATTTGATCCATTTGGTCTGATAACATCTTAAAAGTCTAGAAAAGCCGCACGCTTGAATGATTTTATCCCCATTCAAGTTAGCGGAGGGCTAAACTGGAAGTTAGTTTGTTCAGCTGGCAGAAGTCTCTGATGCACATGTGGTCGGAAGGCAGGATATAAAAATATCAACATCTAAATATTACATTCAGATTGTTTCAATTTGAACCAGAAAGATAGTAATGCGCATCAGTTTTGGCTGGTAGCAACCTGGCTAACTGTTAGCTCACCTATGCAAGCTAATGTTACCTTACTTCCATGGTGGAAAAATGCTACTCTAAAAAGCAAATATACATTTTAATATCATCATAATAATAAAGCTGTAGTAGCAGACTAGTGAAAACTGAGTAAACTTTAAAACTTTCCATGTTGGATGTAGCACCTTTTAATGTGTAATGTGTAATTTGTACCTTTTTGCACAGCCATTTAATTAAAAAGAAAAAAAAAATGCAGGCATCGGCAGCAGGGCTCTCTCTGATGACATCACAATCACTGATTGGCTGATGCAGCTGTTGTCCCAGGGTTATCATACTAAATTGGTCTCAGGACAACAACAATGTGGCAAAATTGGGACATGCCTCCAACGCTGTATCCAGTTTTCTTAATACATTGGTGGGGTGGAGAAAACAAACTGATTGCTGAAACCAGTGTGACGCTGAGGGTTGTAGCCAGCAGGACAATCTTACAGCAGCATTAGTTAGCTCATCTCCTCGTTGAAAGCTGATACTTTCTGATGGGAAAGAATGGAGCTTGACATGGGTGTGGCAGTAAGGCTGAATTTACACCAAATCAGGTATTGCAGCAAAAACGCCAGTCCTCCAATTCATTTGAATGGGGGTAATGCTTTTAGGTTGTGGGCGTGGGGGCTGCAGGGGCGCCACAGCGGCCTGCGGTGAGAAAGTTGAACCAGAATCAACTTTTGGAGAAACGCAACCCGAGGCCACGCTGCAGTGGCCAATCACAGCTGGCGATCAGATTGATCAGAGTCATACAACCCTGCCATGATGAAGGACAAAGACGTTACTAGAATGAAGGGAGGCCATTTCTCTTTGTCGGATAATGTTAAAAGTAATGTTAGGCTTTGCTGATGGAAAAAGAGAGAGAGAGGGAGCACAAGCGAGCTGAGAGCACCAGCAAGAGAAAGAGAGAGAGAGAGAGGGCAGCGGAGGTCGAGCGAGCTAGAGAGTGAATAAAGAGAGCGAGAAAGCAGGTGAATGAGAGAAATATAACGTTATTTTCTGATTGTTTCACGGCAGTTGCAAATAAACACACCCACATCCCCGCACACTTCTGCACAACCCTGCTGAGGTGCGCCGCAACGCCTGATTTAGTCTAAGGATAGAATATGGCCTAAGGAGAGGTGAGGGGGCAGATAGGGTGTTAAAATGACAGAGCGAGAGACTGTGGAGGGGATGGGGGCAGCAAGGTGAAACCTAGAATGTGGCAGTGATGATCTCATACCTGTGCATATGTGTGTGTGTGTGTGTGTGTCTGAGAGAGAGAGAGAAGTCTCAGAGAGGATTCGGTTCAAAGCCCCTTGAGGCCCCATCAGTAGTGATGTCATGGGAAACTATTACAAAGCCCATCCCGGCTGTTTGTAAACTCTCTCCATTTCCTCGTCGAAATCTGAGGGCCACATGAAAGCCTCCGTTTTGAACTGCAGAATAAAAACTCAGCATGTCTGAGGGCAATCTACTGTAACATTACCAGACCGGAGTAAAAAGTACTGAGTGAAAATGTACTCCAACTTGGACAAGATGTAAATCATTACTTTTTCTTTGATGTTCTTCCGATCTCTTCCCCTCGGTCTCTGTCTCCCTCTCGTCTTCATTACTTATCATTTCTCTTGACCGTAAACATTGTGAACTGATCCCCGCTGCTATCCTGCAGGAGCATGGGGCCCCTCTCTGCGGCGCGTTGAAAACAGATCAACTTGGAGGAGCTGGGAACATGAAAGGAGGGAGCTAACTACAGGGGATAAACGCATTCCTCTGCAACCCGGCCTGCTACTGCTGCTGCTGCTGCTGGCTGGTGGCAGTGCAGGGGAGCTCGCAGCAAGAAGCATTGTTGCCACAAAGCGAGGTGGAGGGGGGCAGCTGAATATCCCTGAGCTCCCTCAGATCTCACAGGCAGCAAGCAGCACTTGACCTTTCCAGCACTAAAGGAATATGACAGCCGTGAAGCCGACAGAGAGAATAGGGAGAGAGGCAAAGAGGGGGTGCGAGAGGCAAGAGACAAAAGCCACACAAAGTGCAGGCTGCCACCAAAACAGTTAGTTTGCAATCAACGTCAGTCATCCCTCCTGTCGGGACAGTTTGATTTCCACTTTTCAAATGAGGCGTTTATTTTTGGCCTGATAACAGGGCTCGCTAAATTGAAATTGGCAGCTCGACAATCTACAGATAATAGTCAACTACGCAGGAGATCATGTGAACAGCCCTTTCTTTCACTTTACTTGAGCCCCCACCCTCTCTCTCCTGTCGAAGACGAGAAAGGAGGAAATGAGGGAGGGAGAGAGAGAGAAAAAGGGCTAATCTTAGTCACAATCAGAGGAGGCTGAGAAGGCAAAAAAGGGCCCAAAAATGAAGGGAAGGAGAGGAAAAAAAGGGGGGGGTACGCTGAGGAAAAAAATAGAGTAATGTCCCGGTGATCAGGAGGAGGGCTTGAGGGGTGGTGGGGTGGGGGTGTACAGGAGAGGTGAGGATAGAAAGAGAAAAGGAGGGAAGGAGGGAATTTCTTTAATGTTTCTGGCAGCAGACCAGCTGAGGTCTCAAGGTTATCCTGGCTTTGCAAACTCCCACGGGAAAGGTGGAGTGCTGAGGGCCGAAGGGGGGGATATGGGGGCTTGAGGTGGAAGAGAGGAGGGAGAGATGGCTGCCCTTTTTCTCCAGGAGGGAGGCTAATGCTCTGGGGGAGGGTAATCCTCAGGCCCTCATGTCTGATAAGGTTGGCCTTGGCCCAGGTAGGAGGACAAAAAGGGCTCCGAGGCCTCCCAGGGCATCCTCGCAGACAGCTCCGCCCTCTGCCAGGTTAGCACATAAGGAAATCTTGGAAATTTCATGAATTATTACTCAAGACATTAAGTTATAATTACATTTGATTGATAACAATGTAATACCATATTGGTTCCCATGGCGAAACTTTCTTTTAGCATTTTTCCCTCCAGGGAGGTCAAAGGTCAGCTGCTGTACAGAACAGCTGCTCTTGATCTGGTTAAGTTTAACATCTTGCTTAAGAACACTTGGCTGTCTGACACAGGGCATGAACCTTACCATCATTTTATACTGCTGTGTTGATTTATTTATGAATATGTATTTGTTGTAAGATCAGGCTTTTCCTCTTGCTCTTTATTTCATTTTTCATTCACAAATACATCTTGCCAGTGCACATTAAAGTCCTCCTTTAACTACTCAATGTCTACAGCGAGATCATTGTCCAGAGATACAGTTGATGCAGCAGCCATTGTGACAAGACCATCCAGTCTTGAAACAAGCGATGGAAAAGATGAAACAGTTTCATCTCTCTTTCTATAACCCTTCACCTCTCCATTCCCGGACAAAGAATTCAAACTCATCACCTTTATGCAAATATGAGTAAACCCTGATTTTGACACGTTTTATCTCTTACTCTCTTACTCTGCATGTGTTTGTTTACACTAAACTAGGCCTATTAGAGATAATGATTCACAGCATCAAGCTGTCAGTTTAGGGAGCTGAGTGTGTCTATGTGTGTGTGCATGTGTGCCTGCCTCTTCAAAGGCTGGCCTTCTTATCTACAGTCAACAAACGGCTTCCTCAGGAGGAAATAGGGAGGCTTCATGCACCTGTAATTCAAATGTCCCAGTGCTCGCTGAGAGTAAACAAGTGAGATTCTCCCCCACTCAATTTTTATGTGGACTTGATGATTAATGGATCGAAAAAGAAAGGGGCAGATCTGTTCAAGGGCTCAACGAGAAACTTAATGTTTCAGCTTCAGTGTTTTCTGCTTGTGTAAAAGTGGCTTTGAGACAAATCGAAAATATCTTGTTCTAAAGACTGATCTTTGTTCCGAGCCCGGTCTTGTTTAGCCAGTGATTCTGCTCTGAGCAACTAATGGAAAACACATACTGTACATCCATACATATTTAGCCATAGGAGCAGAGCCCATCAATACATTATCAACCTCAACAAAATGTAAATATATGCCAGTGTGTATCCCGAACATCTGACCCAAATCTGATGCTATGTTATCTTTTATCTCTCCTGTAGTTCGACAGTTTAAACTCTGTATATAAATATGTCTACAGCCAGAACATCCAGTAAATGGTGGTTACGCTGCATTTGCATGAGTGGCCCTCACCCCCACCCGCACCACTACCAGCAGCAGCAGCAGCAGCAGCAGCAGCCGTATTCCCAGTTTGCTCCAGCCTCAGGCATGCTAACCAGAGACCCAGGCCAACTCACTGGTCCTCTCCCCAACCACTTCCTCTCCACTGCTGCTGGGTTTGACTCACCATGACCTCTGACCTTCGATGCTACACCGCCTCCCCCACACATGCAAATAGAGCTGGTCTGCTCCAGGAGGCATCAGAGAAAAGGAGAGGGTCGGACGGAGGGAAAGAAAAGAGAAAGAGAAGTGACGTGGATGGATGGAAGCTGAGGGAGGTGTCGGTGAGCGAAGGGGAGAGAGAGAGACCCCTAAAGGAAGTGCGAGCATCTTGGTCTCTGAAGTGGAGAGAAGTGGAGGGAGGCGGTGGCAGCCGCCTAGGGAGGCTCCAGTCTACAGCCCAGCACTGAGGCCTTAAAACATTTCTCTCTCTGTTTTAGCCAGCCAAAACGGACCCCAGCGCCTGTGTCTGCGAGGCTTACAGTGACCCACGCTGATCTTTTCTGTATGTGTGTGTGTGTGTACGAGAAAAAACAAGCGTGAGTACATTCACTGTACTTATTGTTTTCTTTGCTCCCAGGCTGCTCCAGGCACCTCGGTTTGTGTGTGTGTGTGTGTGTGTGTGAGTGTGTGTGCAAGGGGAGGTAAGCGATGTGTGCGGCTGTATCTGGAGAGCTTCCAAACTCCCTCATCTCCTCTCTTCTCTCCTCCTTCTGTTCTCTCTGCTTGGAGGATCTGTCAGTTCTCCTTCTCTCTCTTTGTGCCTGCTTTGATCCTGCTCTCCAAGCCTTGGCTGGCCTCGCTAACAGCAGCTGAGCACAGGTCCTACTCCACTCCCACTAATAACACACATTTATGACACACTCGCGCACACACACACACGCACTCTCACTCGCTGCTCCACTTACTCCCTCTCTCACACACTCCAAAATCGGTAACGATTGGCTCTGCTATCATTTAGCGCTTTCTGTAAGTTGTCAGACCTTATCGCTTTCTCACAGCCCTTTGTTTGCTGTAACCCTGTGCTCACACTGTGAGCAACTCGGTTGACGGGTCACTCTATTCCAGCTGATTGTGGATGGTGCTGGAGCCTCTAAATACAATCATATAATGGTTTCTTGTAGATGCAGTATGTTTTTATGTTTTATGTTTTTAATAGGAGAATCAGATCATTTTGCTTATTTGAAATTTCTTATCACAGTGTCGCTTTGTTTTGAAGAATTAAAGGATTTATGATGTACGGCAAAGATTTACGATTGAAAGATTTATTGCATGCTACCATGTAGCATCTTTATCGCACATACTATGTTCAGCGTTTCTCACCAAGACACATTTTGTGAACATCGAGGCCTAACTTTGCTGCATTTCCTACCTTATAAAAGATTTATATACGGTTATTGTTTTGACATCTACACTATTTTTCTTATCAGCTTGTGGTTTTTCATCATCTTTTTTTACTGGCACATTGCTTCTTTTTTGGAGTACATTACCACTAACATCTGTTACTGCCCTCTGCAGTCAGCAGAAATGTGAATCATGTCACACATCTGCTGGTTTTGTCTATGTGCATCTTCGTGTGCATGCTGGTAGAACACAGTACACACACAATACACTCAATCCTCCTTAGTACTGGGTACCTTTGAGCTGTACCAATTAAATAAAAATTATAAAAGTACAGAAGCAACCCTTTGCCAAGCACCTTTATTCCTGTAGTAATTCAAGTAAAGTTCAAGATAAATGGAAATCTCTGAATGTTTATTATGAGCCACTTATCTATTTTGCAGTTTCCAAGCAGAACTGCAAAGTTCATTGGCTGTTGACAAGCAGTGACAGTGCACACACTGGCCACTCATCTCTGATAGAGATGAACTTCTGGTGACTTGTTGAACATGCTTATCACACTGTGAACTGCTGGATAAGTCAGTCAGATAGTCAGCCACTGTGTGGCAGCCTCTTGGGAAAGCAGGCTGCGTCAACACAGTGCCACCCTCAGTTTGGCAGTGGCAGCCACATGACACCTCAAGGCTGGCCTTGATACAGCCTGCCTGTCTGCCCGCTTACTTCCCACTCTTCTTGCCAGCCATTAACGAAGCTTAAATGTCAGCATAGGCATTTAAGCTTCACCCCCAACTCCTCACCCCACTGAACACACACACATAGACACACACAACCTTGTCACCCTTGTGGCACTAGGAGTGCCCGTTGGCAGCAGTACTGTTCGCCAATGGCTTACACATTAATGCATGAGCAGTGGGTGACAGCAGGCCAGATTGTTTTGTAAGCGCAATATCTCACACTTTCACACACACTTTAGCCCCACAATCTCTCTGCCTAATTGCATTATTGCAGTGTGTGGAGGTCCATGGTCGATAGGGCTCAATAAAGATATGAGCCCTGGGAAAGACTGGGAGCGGTGGAATGAGAAAAGAGGAAGAGGGAGATAAATGGGGGAGGGAGGTGGGGAGGGATGATATAAATAAAGAGATAAAAAGGGGAGAGAGGATAAGATCAAGAGGGATAAGGGTTGGTGCATGGGACAGGGGAAGGGATCATAGGTAAAGGAATGTGAGAATTTGGAGAGTGAGGGCTGGGTGTCCCAAATATAAAATGTAAAATAATAACAGTTGTTTGTTTTCCTGTCTACTGGCCAGACAATTGTCATCTTTTGCTTTTCATCAGTAAAGTATCTCTGAACATCATGTGATCAAAAGCTTTCACAACAGAGAGCCATGCTCCCTGAGTCGGCCTGTTTCCCACAGATTTCTTGTGATAGAGGAGTTGACACATAGCAACAGGTAACACTCGGGGGACTGACGGCAGCCAGGTGCGCCCGATAAGATGTTAAACTCAGGGAAAGGGAGGGACCGACAAACCCAAGGCTCCATGACTCAGTTCACCACCGGAGACCTCTTGCAACATGAGCGTGAGAAAGTCATTCGGGCGGAGAGTGTTACACTCTGTCTGCTTCACATCAATACATTTGTTTTGGGACTCTGTCAGTGTCATTGTGCAGGGAAAAATGACTCAGGTGTGCAGTTCACAACAATGAGACATGTCAGTGATGTGTTTGACAGAGGCAGTATTGTTGTGCATGATATTTAGGATTATATGGTTTAGGTGCATGTACAGACCAGCCTCCCTCTTGCCAAAAGCTAAGTTTGCAATTACACACAAGACACGTGTGTGGTTTCACTGATGTCTCCACATGCCAGTTACTCATTCTGACATTATAGCTTATAGAGTGTAAATCTTATTGTAATCCACCACATAACAAGAATTCACGTGACTTTTTAGACAGATATCTGGGTGGCATTAAGTCAATAATAGTTTCAAAGTCTTGTGAGAATAAAATGATTTCAGTGTCAGAAAAAGCACAGGTGTTAGCCTGCTGATGACAAAATTCATCCTTAAGTTGCTGGTGGTGATGTCATAGCCTATAGTTTGCAGACATTGTAATTTACCGCTGCGTGCTCAAATGCAGGCTTGGAGAAAACCTAAAACCATCTCTGCGCCTCTCTCGTGTTCAGTCGGGGAACCGGAGCTCCGTGTTGCCTATCAAATTCACGATCTTGCGGCCAGCCGCCGGCGACGCCCCGCAGATCCAGGCGGCAAGCCGGCGAGAGGAGCGCCTTCCCCTGGTCGCCTGCGCGCCACGTGTCGCGGTCTCTGCAGCAGCTGGAGGTGTGTGAGCTCAGCAGAGAGACATCCGTTGAGCTCCGTATATTCAAAAAAAAAAAAGGGTTAGTTGCTTTTAATATGAGAGAATGACATTACTTTTCCTGGTTATACTTCTCCTTACGTTGGCTCACTTTTCAATTAAAGCCTGCGGAATTACGCATGACCCATGTTCTTGTCTTCTTCATTATAATAGCGGGTATAAGCAACTTTTATACTGTTTCTCTTATAAAAAAGACAACAATATGATCAAACATAAATAATTAATGATAAAATCAGTAAACTCATCAGTCTTCTGCTGAATTTAGTGTTCGGTTTTTCTGAAATTAATATTTAAGCTATATATATACGCAGGGGTCGAGGAAACAATATGTTTATCACCTCACGGACTCTTCAAACTTAAAACACCCACAAGAGTCCTGCACTCGGTGAAATGCATTACCAAGAACGCAGGTTCAAATGAACTTCCCTGTTTGTAACCACAGGCGCACAATCTAAAAAAAAATGTTGGAGCTGCTGTCCGTCAATAAACTTATAAGACGCAATAATGGGCCCTATATCTTTCTCTCTTTACTGCGTGTCTGCTCTTACGTCTCTCCAGCTGCAATAAAGATAAGGAAATGAAATTATGACCTGAAATCTAAAAAAGCCTTGAACGCGGTGGGGCGACCATAAGCGGGGAGGAGGAGGAGAAAGAGGAGGAGGCATCGGTCTGATCGTGTGAGCTCTCCGGGCTCAGAAATATCTCTGCTCTGGCTCACATTCCGATAAGGGAGCCCGATCCAGCTCTCTCTGTAGGCGTGGTTTTCCCAGGCTTTTAAAACAGCAGCTGCTATTTACCTTCCCCTCTAATGTAAACCACCGCCGCCGCCGCCACATACCCTCCCCTCACCCCTCCACCCTCCTCCCTGGCCCGGCGGCCAAACCTCCAACCACCGCGCTCATAAAACATCCTGGCACGTGCTCCACATTCACAACACCGACAGATGATTAAATGCCAAAATTTGTACCACAGAGTTAGGAACTACAGTGGTAAATAACATGGAAATGTAATGTGCGTATTTAATTTTATTTCCTCCTCTGAGAGCAGGCTAAATTAACGTTACTTTAGGAATATAATTATTGTCTTCCTGCATGTGTCTGAAGATTGGTGTCTGTCTCCTCCTTTGGTTTTTAGTTGTCATCCAAAGTTGTTTATTTCGCCAATTTAATTTTACTATAAGTATCTGCTGGGAAGTTTTTGTTGAAATGAAAAGTGTGCCTCCTGTGCCCCCACATGACTGAAACCCCGACTGTCAGATAGCCTACCACTTCCCAGTAGTGGTGGTTTTTACACTAGAAAAGTGCTTCAGAGTTTTACTTAATTTTTTTGTTTCACTGTAAGCAGTTTTCAATTAATTTCGGAAAGCTTTTTTGCACAGCCTACAGCCTACAAGACTTAGAAGGTAACTTTGTGGAGACAAACCGAAGTGTAATCTGCTCAAGGCTGAATAAAAGTTGATTTGATTGTGTAGTGTTGCTGATGTCTGGCAAGAGAATAATAATAACATGCATATTATGTTTAGCCTATTATTAGTATAGATGTTGTATTGCTGATTGTATTTGGATTTGTAGTATTTTTAACAATTAATTTATATATACTTTCGTATTATTGTGTAATATTTTTGCTGTTATCTGTTATGTTATGTTGTCTGGTAGATTAAAAAAAAGTCCCTCAGCCCGCTCCTGGTGGCGGTGCCCAGTCAGCGGCTCCACTGTTAATATGTAAACGGTGCGATGATTGAAGACTGAAGGCAGTTTCCCCGGCTGTGCCCTGAACCCGGGCCGCGCGCCATTGGCCGCCAGCTCCAGCGGCCAAACAACCAATGGGAGGGCGCCGACCACGAGCCGTCCTCCCTCGGGCCGCGTGTCCCTCGCCCTGATTGGTGGAAAGTTACTGTGGGAAAGAAAGTTTGGGAAGTTTCACACGAGCCGTTCGCGTGCAGTGCAAGATATAAATACAAGCCACACGCAGAGAACCCAACAGAGAGACTCTGCATCCGCTCCTGATAACCGCTGCTGCTGCTTTTGCGCACCGCTCTAACGGATTTTAACTTGATACATATCTCAGGATTTTTTTTTTGTGGGAGAGGGAACTTTTGAATATCACAACCTGAAAATATTCATCATCCCTTTACCTGCACCAGTGGACCGTAATTTGCTGTGGTATTGTGGGATAATTCCGATAAAAAGATGCCTGCCGATATGATGGAAAAAACCTCCTCCTCTCCGGTTGCTGCAACCCCGGCAAGCATGAACACAACTCCCGATAAACCCAAGACAGCCTCTGAGCACAGAAAGGTTAGTATTTTTATTTATAAGCGTTTCACACTCACCGGCATCTAAAAGCAAACATCCTCAAACAATTCATGTTGACCACAGTTGTGCACAAGCTCCTCGTCCAAAGCGAGGATTTTCACTTTTACGCACGAAACAAGAGCGGATACTTAACAATTTGTCTCGTTTTGTTTGTGTCTTTAGTCATCCAAGCCAATTATGGAAAAGAGGAGAAGAGCCAGAATCAACGAGAGCTTGGGGCAGCTGAAAACCCTCATCCTGGATGCGCTCAAAAAAGATGTAAGTACTCACTTGGCATCCTGGTTATTAAAAGATTTTTTTTACCTGCAAATCAAAACTGCCACTGTCAAACAGTGAACAAGAGAGCGCGTAATCCTAACCATGTGTGTTTTCCGTCTCTTCAGAGCTCCAGACACTCCAAACTGGAGAAGGCGGACATCCTGGAGATGACGGTGAAGCATCTCCGGAACCTCCAGAGGGCTCAGATGACCGGTAAGTCGCATTTTCCGGACTAATCTGTCGCAGGACTGTGCGTTTTTGTTCATATCTGGGCTACTCTCAACAATCCTGCTTCATAATCCTGTCCAGTGCGATCGTTGATAATTTTTCAGATACAAAAGTCGGTGGATATTTGGATATCCTGACTTATTCTTCCTGTCTGTTTTTTCTACAGCTGCGCTAAATACCGACCCCACCGTCTTGGGAAAATACCGTGCCGGTTTCAGCGAGTGCATGAATGAAGTCACCCGGTTCCTCTCCACCTGCGAAGGTGTTAACACCGAGGTCAGGACGCGGCTGCTCGGCCACCTGGCCAACTGCATGACCCAGATCAACGCCATGAACTACCCCAGCCAGCATCAGCACCAACACCAGCTCCCCTCCACCGCCGGGCCAACCCACCCCTCTTTCGGCCAGTCCATGGTGCAGATCCCCAGCTCACCTCCGCAGGTCCTGCCCATGAACGCGGTGCCCTGTAAAGGGGGATCCTCGCCGGCCAATTTACCTTCAGACGCCACCAAAGTGTACGGCGGTTTCCAGATTGTGCCTGCCACAGACGGACAGTTTGCTTTCCTCATACCCAATGCGGCATTTGCGCCTAACGGCCCCGTTATTCCTGTGTATGCCAACAGCGTCAGCACGCCGGTCCCTGTGCCGGCTGCGGTTTCTCCCGGAGCCCCTTCAGGCAACACGGACTCAGTGTGGCGACCCTGGTGAAATGTGGAAAGGACCGTAAAGACTCTGAAAGTGACACTTAATAGTTCTGTTTTTGTTCAATGTTAGAAAAGTTGTTTTGAATCTGTTTTTCTTGTAAAATGGAAAGAGTATGCACTATATTTGTACAGCTAACAAGGGAGTAAAGTTCATATTGAAATGAGATTTGTATTGTGGAAGTCCGTTCACTGCATTTTTTTTTATATATTTGTCTTTTTTTACTGTGTGATGCCAAAGATATGTTCAATGCGCTTATGCTGTTCTTCGTTTTGGAAGACAAATAAATTTGTAAAGATATGAACAAATGTGCGCTTGTTTTTGCCTATTTATTTGGAAAAAGTAAACCTGATATCCTTATTGATGCGTAAGATGTTACGAATTTCAGCCTGCTAATGTAGTTTATTTAGTAGCCTACTTTTGTAGAATGTGCTTAAAAGCAAAATTGAGAGTGGTGGCACATATTTAATGAGCTACCAGAAACTTTTTCGATGCAGTCATCCCATGTATTAAGTGAGAATGACTTTCTATTGAGGTCATCTACACATGAAATCAACAAGTATTTTTTTAAACTACCTTTTGCGCGCAATGAGGAACAAAATTGATATAAAAACTCACACCAACAGCATCAGTTATCAGACTTTGTTGTAAACATAAAAAGGAAGGGTTGCTCCATCCTATGCAGTAAGGTTTATGTTTCAACCGTGCAAAAAACAGTGTGTTTAATAAGAGGCATGCATCCTACTTAAGTTTCTTTAAGAAAAACGCTGTACATGCTCACTCACTGTAAGTCACACTAGACCAGACTGCCAGTAAATTGTAGGCTAATTGTAATTCAATTATCTAAATAAGTAGTCGGGCAGGAGACAGTGGCTCTGTAATTAATCAGCACAGGAGCTAGACTATCTGCTGGTGTTGTGTTCCTCAGGCCCAGCGGTTTCATGGTGGAAGCTTTGGAGCCTTACAGAGGTCACTTACGCCATCTAGCAACGCAGAGGCGCATTGCAATCTGATTGGTATTTGGCAGATCAATGAGTGGAGCATGCATGTGTGGTTGGCTCTTATGTAAAAGAGTGCAGTCTCTTTCTTATTTAGGAGTTACTTAAGGTAACGTTGCCTGATTATTATGCCCTGATTATTGTTTTATATGTCAAGTGAAGACACAGGAGTATTTTTTGGGAAAGGTTGATGTTTCATTACTGTGAGTCAATGAGCATGTTGGTTGCTTTGCTTTGCTTTGCAGGACTTGGTGATCAAGACACAGGTCACTTAATTTAAAATAGGTCTTAAGTTTGCTTGTATTCTATAAAGCAGAATGGCCACTCGGTGCAAATGAACCAGCAGTTTCTATACATATGAGATAACTTATTAGATGAGCAGCCAACAAACAACTTGAAGTGATCAAGCCTATAAAAAAAACATTATTAGTAGGATTTCTGCTGTTCATTCAGTTTTCACTTGGCCAGCAGTATTAATCTCCTGGCAGTGTGGTGCAAAGAGGAGCTTTGGGCTGTGTCTTTAATCAGAGCTGAGGGAGTTCCTTGATGCCAAGGGGGTTGACAGCAGAAGGACACGTTAAACACCTCGCCACTGAGCCATGTGGTAGCGCTCTGCTCTGCCCAGGTGTGCGTGCCCCCTCAAGCTATCCGAGTGTGGCCCTTCTTTGAAGGGGGTGTGTGTGGGGAAGGGGTGCAGGTGTTTGCAATTATCAGTGCGCTAAGAGGCACAAAGTGTGGATAAGTGCCATCATTTTGAATTTCCATCACACCTTTTTATGGGGGGCCATGCATCCCTGTTTGATTGAAGCCATGTGTGTGCTCGTGTCTGTGTGTGCATATGTCTTGTGTGTGTGTTTGTGGAGGGTGCTGGGTGAGGACATGCCTGGCCAAAGGGCACAGTGGGTGAGGTAGTGGGGAGTTAAGTGGGAGGTGGTGGTGGTGGTGGTGGGGGGGGGGTTCATGGGAAGGCCTACCACACGGGATAACAGTCGGCCTCCTGTGAGCCAGAGCTTCTCCACACAAACACACACACACACTCACAGACACACATACACACACATAACGTTCCCACAGCATTCCAGCTGTGCTCGGACCAGTGTCGAGCTTCCTGCCCTGAGCCCCGGGGCCACAGCTGGACACAGGACGTCTGGGAGGCACGTGGTGTGACCCGGACAACACCCAGCTGCTGAGCCCTCCCACCCCGCCTCACCAACATCTTCAGCGGTTTCTTCCCCTCTGGAGAACAGCTTTACGAGCCTCTCCAATTACCCAGTGCAGTGGCCGAGCTGCCGGAGTGACCGCACACATGTCACAACACGACCGGGGGGTTAGCTGCCATGCGTGTCCATTAACTTTTCCCACACTCCGCGTGCATGCAGGGAGCGAAAGGAGGGAAAAAAAAGCCCCTCTGCTTCCTCCTTGGCTCCCTAAGTGCTACCATATGGTCCGCTCTCCCTCTCTCTCTCTTATGGTTCTTCTCTCTCTCTCGCCCTCTCTCTCTCGGCCCGTCACTGGGGCTGTCTTTGATTGCAGCCCAGACAAGCGAGAGCTTTATGATTTAAGCCCAGGGCTTGCTGTACCAAGCCCTGGACTCATTTTGAAGCCAAACTCCTCTCCCTCCCCTCCTCTCCCCCCATCCCCTTACACCGCCTCCCCCCCTCCTCTTGCAGTTGCAGGGGAAGGCTGTTTTCTGGCAGGAAATGAATAGCTCCCAGATGAGCGCAGGAACCTGAGAGGTCGTGAGAAAGAGGCGAACCCCCCTCCGCAGGCCCGGCCTGCTGCCAGCCGCCGGGGGAATGTGGGAGAGCGCCTCTCTGACACACGCATCAACCCCTCTGCCCTCCACCACACTGCCTGACTGACTGACTGCCTGCCCCTGCACTGGGCCCTGAGCCTGGAAATAGACTGATAGACAGGGCAACCGCCACCAAGCCAGGCAGCACGGCTCGTCATCCAGCCAGCAGAGCAGCCAAGCAAGGAAAGGGAAAACTGTGGGAGGGGAGAGAGAAGTGTTGGATCCATGTGGGCGGAAGTGGATCAGTGTGTGTATATAGTCTGAATCCTGACCCAAGCGTGCAATACAATGGAAAGTTAGATCTGTAATTTTAGTTTACTTTAGACTCAGATATGACCCAGAGTAGGTATTTGCACAGATTTTGTACGCAGACCTACACATGCATACGCTCACTCACATGCTCTCCTCCCTCTCTCTCCCAGAGGCTTACACTCATTCCAGAGTATACACTCACTCAGACAGGTGTTCCTTGTCAGAAGCAAAGGGTTTTTCCCTTTGGTTCCCTGTGTGCTGAACTAACATTTATTCCTCATGATGTTGACACTGTTATGGTTGGACATGGTCAGAAGTTTAGCCACAGCTGTCCAGGCGTATTTTAGGATCTTTTTTAATCATTGCTCTGCATCAACATGACATGTTGAGATCAACTAATTACGGAATGAAGGTCGGCCATTTTATTTGCCAAGTGTAACAAAGGCACAGGATTGTGTCTCAGTGATATTGGCTCAGGGACATAACAGCTAATGTAGAGCAGTGGTCCCCAACCTTTTTGGCTTGTGACCCCATAAAAAGACTCTTCATCACTGGTTATGGCCTTAGTTCAGAGATGAGTTGTCATATTTTTTGGAACATCTATATATAAGTGTGAGAGAGAGCGAGATAATGCAGATATATATATAATATAGAATGACAGATAGATACATGATTAAAGTGATTTCCTTTCCTCTGTTCATCCCTCAGGTTTTCTTGTGGTGGTACAGTGAAACCTGACCTGAGATTCAGGTCGAGGGTGTGGTGCAAAACGTACAACATAAAGCTCGCTACACACATCACTCTACATAAAAACATGTGTTTGATCATTGTGTGCATTTATGTATAAGGCTGCAGCTGTAGAGTCCAGCTCTGGTGTGAGACAGGACAAACTATTTAAAATGAGTAAAGGGGAATTTCATAGTTTCATTTGTCTTTCATGTAGCGGATGAGTGTTGTCCTTTATGCTTAAATGCAGACTTGTGCAGTCACATAAGGTTAATAAAGAAGAGATACACTACTTGGCTCATAGTTGTCATTTATTCAGAAAAACTGTCAGTCAGTGAGCTTGAAGTGATGTGTAGTTGCTCACTAAAGGGCATCCAGATCTCATGGACCTGATCTCCACTCCTCTATTATTAGTGTGTTACTCATCAGAGTTGTTCTGAGCTCTTAGCAGCGCACCCAGTGACTCAGTACCCATCTAACTCTACATAGCGTACCCCCCTTTTATGCTTCCATCTCCCAGTCTCCCTATCTTTTTCTCTCACACTCTTTCTTTGTCTCATACACACACACACACAGTTTGTGCAAGGCTCCTATGGTAACCTTTAGGCCCAATAAACAGGACAAGCTGTCTACACACAAATCCCAGTGTGCGTGCCCACTTTCCTTGGCTCACCCTGCATGGCAACAAAAACCCCACCAGAGGCTCCCACCACCAGCCCATTCAAATGTCAGCCACCTCGTTTGAAGTCGCAGACTGCTATGTAAATCCACGGTGTTTCTCACCAGCCCAGCCTCTCACACACACTCAAAAACAAGAACTCAAGCAAAGGTGGTCCTGTGATGCTGGAGGATTGTTTCTTTTATAGTCTCCAGCCTTTAGAAGTAGTCTTTTTCATTCCTATGGCCTATCCTCCCAGTTTTGGTTTGTAAACATGTTGTTGAGGGGTTTTTGGTGGATGGTTTCAGGACATGGTGACTTGAGGAGAGCAGGACATGGCAACCATACGAAGCCATCAGTTACAAAGCTGGCACATCCCCCAACTCTGGGTGGTGACAATGATGACCCCATCACACAGCGCCTTTGTATGACCTGTCCTCCAGCTACTCTGGAACCCAAGGCCAATTGAGTGGGAGGGTTTCCCCCCCTCACAGACCATCACAACAAACAAATAGACCAGGCAAACAAGTTCCCACCACACCAGCGTCCAAACAACTGCCAACGGTGACAGTTTGGTTGGTTTTGATATCACACAAAGACGTTGTTCATGAAGCACTTCTGAGCCTCTTGCTTTCATCCGTCAAAGCCAAGTTTCCCAACCTCGGGGTCAGGGCCCCCAAGAATTGTCCCCAGAGAACAAAAAACAGGAAATCCTAATAAAAATGAAATGATTGTAGTGAACATTAATACCAATAATTCAAAACATGCAAAATATAAGCACATATAATCGTACCACATTATTACTGCATTTCTAGCATGGTATTATGGTTTTCTTGGCAGTTATTCAGTGTGTGCTCAAAGAGGTTTAACACTGGTTTAGATGGTTTAGTTCAGCCAAATGAGCGTGTTTTGCTATGCTACCATATTCTTTCAACATGCTATTTTTTTATTTTTTTTTTTTGTGATTGGTGGTTGGTTAGAGATATAATTAGGTTGTGTTTGTTCCTACTGTACTGTACTTTATGATGCATTAAAAATTGGAGGGTGTTACACATGTATTTTTATACATACTGTAAGTATTGCAGCATGTGTCTTCCAGTTATTCAAGCTTTATTTATTCATGAAGATCTCTTTTGCAAGAGAGGCCTGAGAACATATTACATGTACAACGAGACAATTCAGTTACACAAAGCAGTCATCACAGACAGAGACACACTAAACAAACATTCACAAATATTATTCAAATATCAGAACTTTAAAATCATAAGATGTATAATACTGGAAATCAGTTAAAAGCGGGCACAAGGAACAAGTCTCTCAGCAACTTAAACAGCAACTTATAAATGAAACAAGGTGCAGTGTCCCTGGACTCTGTGTCTTGCTTAAGGGCACCAGCAGCTTACACCCCTGTCAAAACACCACCCTGCTTCATGATTGAAACGGTACAATTCAAACACAGGATTTTTAAAATGCTACAACTTCATGTTTTTACAATTATGCACTTCAAACAATTTAAAAACTTCTGCAGCTATTTGTCTGATCTTATCATCCCTTAAAAGCATTCAAGTGGGTCACTCTGTGCCATGGTGATCTTTTCTTCTGCATGTATAAAACTATGAGCTCTGAATCTGGTTATGTTCGGATATGTGTGTTTTCATATGGCAGGATGTTGAGAGGATTTACTTCTACTATATTTCCTGCTGTGTGTGTGCAAGCGTGCATGAATGTGTGAGACATGGTGCCTGCTCACATTGAGTCTGAGTTCACATATGTATTTCGACAGGTACGTGTAAGCATGCACACTTGCAGCTTACCAACTACTACTTTTTAACTACATCATTGTTTTTAAGTGTATTTTGTGTTTCTTTGCACATGCACATGAGGCTGAGATCAATTAACTTGGCCCAGGGAGACTTGTGAAGTGCAGCAGGAGAGTGAAACACACCCCTAACACACTCAGCTTACACGCTGTTTGGCTGTATGATCTACGAGCTCTGCCCTCGCGTGGCTGGTTTTATTTTCCTGCTTTTAACGGCCCCTCCGCGGAGGCTTGGGCCCCTCTGAGATGAAGGGAAAGAGAAACCAGATTTTTTGACCCTTGAATACATCAAACGGGTCCGGATGTCCAGCTCTTTTTCACTCTGATGGAGCTGGGATGGAGTCAGCTAGTTTGATGTCAGTAAATCAACACATTGCCTGTTGTTGTTGTAAAGTCATGATGATGGTGTTAATGATGTAATGTTAACTTCAAGGCCACACACACACACACACACACACAGGAGCATGGGATACTGAGGGAAATGTCTGCACAGACACTGATGGATTAAATCTTGGCTGTGCAAACAGTTTGTGTTTGTGTTCTTTGGTTTAATGTCTCACACTCCTGCATGGGAAATGATATCAATGTGCTCTGGAGGGAGAAACTCCTCCACAGATGAAGAATCCTGCAGAGAGGTTATGATCTGTCTGACTGTTTGGTGTGGCCGCCTTGTAGACTTTTTGTAGTACAGTCTACTGTGTTCCTATACATACTTTTTTGTATTTTTTTGTCAATATGTACATGCATTGTACATATAGAATATGGACGTTTACACAGTATACATGCGTACAAACAATAAACCTGCTAGTTCAGACCCATGATTGAAACTTTATATTTAGTTTTTTTTGTCAACAAATCACAATAAAACACAATAAATACATTTAAAATACACTGCAATACTCTTTCTCATTACACTTGTACCTGGTCAGCTACTTCAGAATTTGTACCACATGTCTTTTTGAGTCACAGTCCTCTAATGCTTGATTGTCTAGCCCAGCTTGTTGCTTTGGATGAAAGCATCTGCCAAATTACAAAATGTAAAGGTACTTATACTTAATATTTGTACTTAATGGATATTATTTTTAATCTCCACAAAAAATAAACATGAGAAAAAAGTATTTATACATGCAATTAGTATAAATCTTATTCACTCAGTTTTGATTTCCATTTTCCATTTCTATCACTGACTGGAGTTGTCATAGGACAGACATATTAAAGCCACAATCACATGTAAATAAACTTGTATGTTTCTTGCAGAGAATTGTTTTTTTTACATGACTGCTGGGATGGCATTAGTCGCTGACTCAAATAAGTAATGTGAAAAGGTTTGTGCTCTTGAATCAAGGCCTCTCAAAAAGTAGTATTAGGCAGGTGTAGCCAAGGTAAACAGTCCCATAACATAGGGAAAAAATGCCCACACACTGACAGTACACTTTAAGAAGCTCTTCAAATGCATAAAAGGAACAATTCATTACACAGCTGAATGTGACAAAGTGTGAATAAATGTGGAAGAAAAGTGAGTGTTTCGGTCAGAGGGCCATCGTCAGCAAAATTTGTCAGATGTTCCACATTTTTGACACTTTGGCATAATAATAAATTGATCCTTTTTTTGTATCTGAGGAGCCTCTTCATGCTGTATTTTCTGCAAGTAACTGTCAACTTCAACTAGGAAAATTATTAGACCTTTGGGCACACAACCCCCTTAATCTTTTTATGAAAGATTACTCTGTTTTTTTATTAATCTATGCTGTATATACCAGTCAAAAGTTTGGACACACTTTCTAACTCAAGTAAATGTGAAGGTGGGTCCAAACTTTTGACTGGTATGTGCACATTTATCCAGGGCAGCTGTGGTGACTTGTAATGCAACAAATTTTGTTATGAGACACACTAAACTCAACTCCACTTGTCTGTTTCAACCAAAGAGCCCTTAGTTCCTGTTCATCCTTTGTTTCATTAGGTTGGTTTTACTTGGGCTTAGTTTGGTCGCCGTTTGTTTCCCTGTACTTAAGTGTTTCACCACTGGGAATCATTGCATCATGTCAGCGCTCAGAGACATGAAATGGCATTATCCCACCTCCCTCTGCTCCGTCCACGCAAAAGCAGCCTAAACTGTGACGTGGACCAGCAGTTAATCCTCTTTCCCTCGTTGGAGCCAGTGGCGGGAGCCGCAGAGGAGCTGGCCACAGAGATACGACCACAAGACGCTGTAGACACAAAGCAAGCTGTGTGTGTGAGTGTGTAATTGTTTGAGGGTGTGCACAATAAAGAGTTTGTCCATGTCATTTAGAGTGTGAGTGTGTGATGGTGTGTGTGTGTGTGTGTCCTCGCTTGTCTTTCTGCCTTCCAAACACGTTGACAAAGCCCAAGTGTGGATTTATACTTCACTCAATGTGTTTTTCTATGCGTGTGTCTGTTCTGTGCCTCCCACCTCATCTGTCTGTGTAACTTCACCTTTGTGGAGTTTATTCTCAAACACTCCCACCAGATCCTGTTATCTCACCTCCGGTTTGCATCATGAATAAGACAAATGTACATTGTGTGTACATAAATTGTGTGTGTTTGTGTGCGTTAGGTTAGGGTATTGGCAAGCCTGCCTTGGTGTCTGAACTTGTAAACCCCGTTTCTCTGGGAAATGGGTCCAATGTGATTATCCCAGAAGTTGTAAAGTAGCCACCAAGAGTGGGCAGAGGAACTGAGACCTCAGAAGAATAAGTGACATGTTTCTGATTGTACTGTGTTGTGTGGTCTAATACAGAGAGCATTAGACTCTCTTTGTTTTTCTTAGGTACAGTAGCTGTATGGGAAGCTGCAGTGTGTCATCCCTGAGAGCTAAGATAAATCACTGAATGTAAAAGATGACTGACTGAGAATGACACCACGGCAACCGAACATTGCAGTGGAGCTCGTCTGTCAGGCTTTCTGGTCTTTGTTTTCATCAAAAAAGAGGAATGAAGGCAACACTTTGAAAAACACCAATTTGCTATCTACGCAATCAATCTCAGTATCTGAGGAGTTACTGGACAAATCTGCAGCGCATGATTTACACCAGGTCCCAATGCAGAAAGTAGTTTGCGGAGGTTGTGGTGAATGATGGGTTATCGTGTTTGACTGTCATACAGAAGTATTTTTTGCTTTTTGAAACATTGTACAGTAGAGAGCTGACAGAAAACGAAAGTAGAGAGAATGGGGATGACATGCAACAGAGGTTCCTCGTCAAACTGTTGACTTGCGAATAAATGATCAGCATCTAAAATCCCTACTTAACCAGGATACTCATCGTTGACCATTTGTAATTGAACCACAATCTTTGTGTTTCCTACTTCAACTAACATAACTGCCTAGTCACAGCCATACCTTAACTATAGTTCATTTACCATAACTGCAATCTTTCCCTAACCTTAACCACACCATAGCTGCAATATGCATACATTGCAGAGGGGATATTTAAAAAGTGTTGTCAGTGACTGTAATGTTGGGTATTGCAGAATCATTCAATATCAATGTTCTTGTTTGGTGATAAGGTTTGTTCAGTTTTTCAAGTCTGTCTTAAAACAATAGTCGGCTGCCCATATGAACATTCATACTGACCAGTAGAAGATCCCCTCCAAATGCACTTACAATGTAAGGGATGGGGGACACAATCCACATTCCTTTTTTAATCAAAAAGTTTATCTGAAGATAATATTGGGCTTCATTCATCCAAGTTAGTCAAATAAAGTGGATATCTTCCACAGTTAGTCTTTTTAGTAAAAAATTCCGTCTTTGTATCTTGACAGTATTTTCCTATTCAGCTGCAATGGAAGAGCAGTAAGAAAAAAGGGAATTTGGCACTAAGAAGACAGTAACTTTGGATGATACTGAATTCATTTGACTAATTTGGATGGCTGAAACCCCATATTAGCTTTAAGTTAACTTGAAAATATTTTTTTGTACAGAAGAAGAGCTGTGGATTTTGTCCCCCATCACTTACATTTAAAGTGGTGCATTATGAAGTGATCTCTTAATGGCCAGTATGAACAGGTGGAATGATTACAGCGAGAAAAACGTGTCAGTGTTCATTTGGACATCTGACTATTGTTTTAGACAGACTAGAAAAATTGTTAACCTATCCCTTAAAGTGATACTACCCCAAAAAATCTATGAAACATTCACCTGAATGTATGAAACATTCACCTGAATTAGCCTTGTAAGGTAGCTGTCAAAATGTTTTTGTTTGATAGTTTGTCAGAAACTTTTTTTTCATGGTAGAAACAAGTCAAAGCTAGAGTAATCAACTTACCCGCTGACATCCAGACAGTATTCTCTGTGTGTTCCAGACACTCATATTTTCACCACTCATATTTTGTCTCTGGCTGTAATTTACTAAAAAGATGAAGGAGGTTTGAATCTTGATTGATTGTGCTGCTGTAATGGTTTGAGGGGTTTTTTATTGATGTTTTGGTGCAACAGTGCTTTAAAACCTAGAGTCTGGCCTTCATTAGGAGAGAAGATTACTTCCACTTTTGAAATGTTCCCATCTTACAAAGCTTTTCTGCAGGTGGGGAATGATAAATGAAAGATTAAAATGGTGTCAAATGTTGATGTTTAGCCTGTGGTCTTTTGGCTTCTCACTGGTGATATTGACAACATTTACAGTATGCAAAATGAAAATGTATTGACATATTTAATCTCTAGTCTTATTCCAAATTCACTGAACTAAACTGCAAAGTAATTGTGACACTAAAGCAGTTCAACATTCCCTAACTCTGTGAACTCCATTTATGAAGACAAAAATCAAGCCGTATAGTCTGTCAAAATATACTTGTGAGTATAAACAGGCTGTGTGCATTGCGGGCAGATGCACAGACACTTCTGAAAGACTATTACTCTTCTAGCAATTTCCACAGTGCTATATTTAGGCTTCGTTGTCAGCTGATGGGGTTCTGCTGCTTTCAAGCCTTAGAGCTGCTTCATTACCACCAGGAAGAGATGTTTAACTGCACATCAGGTCTCCTTTTTTCAGTTTCATTTGTCCCATGCTTAATTGGTCCCTTATGGTCAGCTGCTTTCTTTCTTAGAATAGACATATTGTTCAAAGACTCAAGTTGAAACCTTCAGGAACATCATAATTACTCTGTCTCTGTGAACACTGAGTGGTGGAGCTGTCATAGATTTGCGGAATCAGATAATTTACATGATCCACTAATCTAAACCTGGCATGCTCGCTTCCTCCTTAACTCAGCCAATAGGCATTAGTGTGATTAGCATGTGGCATCGTGGGCTGACAGGGGCTGACGGTTTGTTCTGAAGATCGCAAAATCAACACAGCATACAGTATAATCACTCCCTCACACACACACACACATACACACACACACCTACTCACACTACGATTTTCCCACGTGTTCCACAGAGCCAGCCACCAGTTGCTGTGTGCTCTCTCTTTCCCCTGAAGCGCTGGCTGCGTGCGACCCTCCACAGACGATATCAGGGTAATTGACAGTGACTGGAAATATGCAGCATCATTGAGCCTCGACCCGTGTGACTAACAGGGTTAGGGCCTCCCCCCTTTGAGACCAACCCCTCCTTCGAAGCCATCAGTGATATTCAATTTGTGTTAAAGCTCCCTTTGAGGGGCCCCCAGGGGCCCGATTTGATTAACATATTTTATGGTGAGCCCTTGGATGTAGCTGGGAGTGCTTCAGGCCCTGTATTAATAATAGTCAGAGCCCATTATGGCTGACTATGTGACGACAGTGACAGTGAGGCCTGACAGTGGTTTATGAACGCCTCTGTAGTGAGACCCAAACAGGCAGAGAAGTGACTGGTCCTCAATGGAACGGAGATTCCTGATTTTGGCGAGGCCTCCATGTGATTGTGCAGTTTCATTGATGGCTCGGCCATGCCAGCTTGAGGATAATCAGAAGTGATTCATGTATGCGAGTCACAATGCTGCAGTGGATTGAATTTGTTTCATCTACGGTTCTCTCCATCACTTATCAGCGGAATGAACCGCACAGCAAATAAATGGAGGGTAGACAATAGCCGCCGTTTGTAAGGGCACTTTTCCCACAGTCCTATCTGTCATGAAAATGGACACACACTGACACAAGGACAAAGCGACAGACAGACGCACACTCGAACCCGACTTCCGAGAGTGTCTACAGTAAGGACATTCCTGTGCTCCACACGCCTCGATCATTGTCTGCTGCAGCCGTGCCTCAAACAAAAGAGGCGTCCTCTCTGCCTCCTCTGCCTCAATGCCACCGAGCAGTAAAATGTAACCATGTTACCCTATAAATGAGACTCCTCTCCCCTCAGTTTTTATAGCCGGTTGATGGAATCTATATGTATGAGGAGCCCTTTTCACTATCTCCAGTTAAAAACTTCAATAAATGCTTCCATGGCACAGTTTATTTCAATGGGCCAGCACAAAGGAGAGCACCCTGTAAATCAATGCTTTTGTTTAGAAAAAAATACTCCCCAATATCATTCAGCAGAAGTCTTGTGATACTCATGCTGAAACTGTAAGACCTATAGAAATCTACAAGATAATGCTTTTCTCTGTGTTTTAATTTCCCTCACACGAAGAGAGACACATAAGCAGCCTTTGAAAGGAGACTGTATAGGCTCTCATATATGGGGCAGCGAGGGAGAAATTGGCAAAAGCTAAAGTTTCGCCCTGAAAGAATGTAAAGCCCATGACAAAAGCGACTACGAGGAGAAACGGAGAACAGGTGGTCATCGCTGCGTTCCCCAGCTTCAGCCCACAGACATGAAATCAGCCAGGGGGTTTAGATTTCAGCGATAAAGACCCTGAGGTTTGTTTGCTCTTTATGTCTGCAAAGATGTGTGAAAAGATGCCGGACCTCTAACCCCTTCCCAAGTCTCCCACCAGCCTTGGGCTGGCAATAAGAGGTTAAGATTCAAGCACGCAGGAAATCGTCTGTCGGCGCTTGTTTGGGAAGGACATATTGGATATGTGGGTGGAGGACGAGGCCTTGACCTCTGTATATATCTGTAGTGTTGCTGGAGATCTTAAGGCTGTGCTTGGGAGGAAATGAATAAACAATCAAACCTGGTGGTATGTAGTTAAAAAACTGGCACGCAGTATAAAAGGGTGAAATTAAATGAAACTTTATCTTCTTTAATTATCAAGATGGCAGATTCATTCTGGATCCAAACAACGGAATACCTACCGTACAAGTACTGACTTCCTATTAAAATGAAAGAACATTTAGTATGTGTGTGTAGCACTGTTTCGAAGGGATAAGGTCTTGTATCACCTTTTAAATTATTATGTTGATTAATCTAGTAGAGCATGTTGATGGGATAAGAACCCAACTGGAATTTATGCCTAAATGACTCAATGCACTAAGTGTTTTATTAAATTTGGCAAAGAATACACAGTAATATGTGCAGTACTTGTATCTACACCCAAACCATGCTTAAGCTCAGCAACTTTCACATGAATACATCTTCTCCCCTGCTGCGATAAATACAGACCACTTTATTGTTTTTTGTAATTTTGGTGGATGTTTGATGTTCGGTGGTGCATTAACTAGCTCCATACTGTTCATATATTAAATTACAGTCACAGTTATATTACATGTTCATAATTCACATATTTCATACTTGCTAGCACACTTAATATATGTCAAGATAATAAAAAATATATTGATAAACAATTTTTTACTCTACAAGACAGATCACTGTGGTGTTTCAAAGTAAAATCAACATAAAGAAAATGAACAATGATGAAATGAGTAAAGAAACTGAATGGAGATACTGTAATACCTGCACATACAGGCTGAGACGGGCTGATCTGCCAGCCAGGGGGGCCATGCAGTGTTTAACTGTGCGTGTGTTTTACTTTCTGTCTTTGTGTGTTTGTGTGTGTGTGTGTGTGTGTAACCATGTGTGTCTTCCCCTTATCTATTTCCATCTGTGTGTGTGTGTGTGTGTGGTTTAGGGTTGTTGTAACCATAGGAGCATGATGACAGACGAGTGGAGGGAAGGGCAGGTTGGGTAATCGGGCAGCAGGCAGACCTTCAGGTGTGTGATAAAGTAGAGGTGGGGTGGAGAGGATGAAAAGGGGCATGAGTGAATTTTATGTGTGTGTGTGTGTGTGTGTGTGTGTGTGTAGCAGAGTTCTGCTTGGGTGAGCTTGAAGAATGCCCATGTGGATCCTGGCGGGGAGAGAAGGAGCTCCTTTCATCACGTGTAGCCCACTCCACCCCAATTTTTTCCTCCATCTTCCAGGGACCCACCCACCCCCCCCCCCCCTTCCCCATTTATCCCTCCTGCTCACTTCCTTCATTATTAACAGGAAACCTTTTTTTTTAAAAGAAAGTGGACGCATGCTTTCCAGCTCATTCACAATCCACCTCATCTTGCTTTTTTTCCTTTACCTCTTTCCCCTCTCTCTCTCTTCTCTAACCCTTCCCTCCCTCCCTCTCCTCTGTAGCGTGGGAGCTGTCAGTGGCGTTTGCACTGACACACACTCAGAGCCCCGGCAGCAGGCAAGTCCCTGTGCTTTAAAGGGCAGCAGCTAATTAGCCATAATGGCTTCCATTTTGTCCCGGCCTTGCGTCATGCCTTTGATTTTGTGATTGGGAGCGCCTAGGGGGGAATACCAGACAATTTTCCATGTCTAATTTGTGTTGAAGGGGAGGTGGGTGTGATAACAATGATGTCAGGGCAAAAGGAAAACCATTTTCGTGTTTTCCCACTGAGTGATATGGACTTTGTCCTTGTATTCTTGAAGTAGGTAATTAGTTCTCACGCAGTAATGGAGGGTTTGTTTCTCTTTCTGTTGGTGAAACTGTTTGAGGCTGGAAAATAAGGTGTGATGTCACGAGATGTGTGCAAATGTTATGTTCATGCTGTCAACATTTGAAACTTTTTTACAGGAAGATTTTAGCCATTGTAGCCATAATGTTAGAACTGGCTGACTGCCAAATTATCACATTGCATTTTGGGTTTTCTAATAACACCTATGCTCTTTTTGAGGGTGGTCCACCTCAGTTAAAACAAATGGACTACTTTTAATCATTAGACACTTGTAACAAGTTTTCAAGGATTTATTACATTATTGGACTGCCAGACTGCTTTGAACACAGGAAGACACAATATGTTTAAGGTTTGATGAAGTGCTTTACATGTTCAAATCCCTCAGATTTATTTCATGAAAAATTTCTGCTGAATTTAAGGAATTTTTGATCACCTTTTTTAATTTAAAAACAATCTTTAATTTTCCTTGCTGGAAAGCATCACACAGTCATCCATGAATACCAAGAATCAGGGACCATCCTGCAGGTTGAAGGGTGACCTCTGTACTAACCTGGAGAACTTCCATTTAAACCCTGAAACTGTCCCTTGCTTTCACCCCCTGCCCCCTCATTCCCCCATGGATCAGGTTGACTGGTGAACTATAGAGGCAGAACCCTTTGAATCTTCTCAACAAACACACACAAAGAGGCAAACACACATAAACACAAAAATACACACACCACTCAGGCGCTAATGGTGCTTGAAGCCCGGCACAGCACAGTTCTCCCTGGGAGAAAAAGCAAGAGAGAAAGATGAAGGGAACAAGGACAGGAGAGGCGGGGAGCGTCAGGTTCCCCCTCGGCATCTCTAAAATAGGTTTATCTCTGCCAGGGAGGTGTCTCTTTGTGTCGCCACGTCGGGGGCTGAAGAGGGAGAGGATGCAGGCAGCCAGGGTAGAGAGACAAGAACAGGCAGAGAGTGAGAGAAAAAGAGAGATAGAGGATGGGGGGGGGGGTTTGAGCCTTCACTGGGATGGGACCACCTGCGTCGCCTCCTTTGCTGGGAGATTATGCGGGCACACAAAGGAGGGCAGGGGCACTGAGGGAGCCCAGCGTCAGGAGAGTGAGCAGCGTGGAAAGTGGAGCTGGCGTGTGTGCCAGGGGTCTGCCACATACTGTACCACCACCCCCTTACCCTCCCCACCACATGTCCTCACAACTGCCTCCCGCAGGCTGTTGTCTCTCAGGATACCTCCGCTCCCCCTTCTTCTCCCGCCTCAGTCTCTACCATATTGTTAAAATAGTGTCAGATGTGGATGCAGTTTGTTCATATTACCTGATATATTAAGTCTGGCCACTGCTCCCTTAAAAATTATGACCACTGCTTAATTGTGTGAACATAAAGTTTATTGATGGACACTCAAATGTTCGGTTTTGAGAAGTATCCGCACACTAAAAAGCCTGTTTGGCAGAAAAGTTAGCTACACTTGCACTTTTAGTGGCCATCTGTCAAATCCATCAGTTCCTTGAATATCTAAAAATGCAAATGATAGAAAGATCAAACTCAAGAGACCTAATAAATAAATAAACAAATGTTCCTCCCTAGTATACGTGGTTTGTATCTGAATGCGTGGAAGAGTTTTCAGTCCAAGCAAAGCTGTAGGTAACGCGTTATCTGTGCTGGCTTCATATTTCTCATGACTTGCTGTAGGCTATTTGCATGCATGGTAAATGGCTGCAATTATATAGCACTTTTATCCAAAGCACTTTACAATGTTTCTGCCGCTCATTCAACCATTCACGCACACTCTCACCCACCAATGGCAGCAAGTTACCATGCAAGGTGCTGGCACAACCATCGGGAGCAATTTGGGGTTCAGTATCTTGCCCAAGGACACTCCGACATGCAGACAGGAGGAGTCGGAGATAGAAACACCGACCTTCTGATATGTGGACAACCAGTTCTACCACCTGAGCCACAGCCTCATGGATATTAAAGGTCAGCAAATTCCAACATGTATGTTTCGAGTGGATACACTGAGCACAGAGGGTGTGGAGTTCCTACATATGCACATTTCCTACAGGTTTCATGCCTCACAAGTTGATTTTGACACCCTTGTGCAGCTGCTGCTCTTTTTCTGATCTTTCCTATTTTGTATTTGAATCTCCTTCACCTCAGAAGCTCAGAGATGCCTGAACCGAAACTTATTTTTCTACTTAGTTTCAACTTTAGCATAATCTGACTGTCAGTCCTTTTGTGTATTTAACCATCTAAAGTCATTATTAAATTATAATTATATTATAATATTATTATTATTGTACTATGCTCACCACAAGTGTAATCATTGCTGTAGTAGCCTTGAATCAAATCCCAGAATCTGATGTTACTTTCTTTTATGCTACTGCAGGTAGTTTTCAACTGTAGCTGCCTAATCTGGAGTATTGAGAAAACAATAATACTACCAGGAAGAGGTTATTTTCCTGTTATTCGTAGAAGGAAACTGCATTGTCAGCAACAAACTAGTTTTTCCCACCAGCTCTGTTACTCGGTTTGTCTTTCAGTCTCTTTCCTCATTGATCTGCAATTCATCCATCACTGTACTATGTGAAGTTGATACATTGTGGTTAAACTACCACAGCCCCTCCTCCTTGATGTTGGGGATGGTCCCACAGCTGTGAACCATGGTCCCCAGCGTGGATGTTACCATCAATGATTGGTCAGTTCCCATTGTTTCAGGCACTGTCACTGGTCAAGATTAATAGCTGTTTCTGGTTAATTATTCCAGGCCTGGGTATTGGTCTGCAGATGAACCTCAGCTAACCCCCAACTTCTCCATCAACGTACAATGACTTCATTTGGACTTCCCCATTCAGTGCAGCCAGCCCTTAAATCTAATAATTGCCAAGTTCCTTTTGTCTTTTTGCTGATGCGGGCTATTAGCAGAGCAGCAAGAGCATCTTGGGCCAGGTCTGGGCCATGCCATTTTTGATGGAACTGTAACAGTCTCGCCCCCCCCTCCCCTCTTGTTGTCCTTCTTCTTCTTCCCAAGAGGTCTGTGAGGAACCCGCAGACCTCAGCAAATTCTCAGCCTAAGGTGAAGAAGAGAACAGAGAGAGAAGGAGAACAGAGGGGGACCGACCACAGAGGCAACCTGTGCTTCTCAAGGTCTGGCTGAATGGGGATTTTTAGGTATTCATTGTGGCCCTCTCTTTCACCAGCTCTCTATTCTTCAAAGTGTTGGCGGAGCCCTGGCTTGGCGTGGGTCTAAGCTCGCATCCTTCCCAGCAAGAGCTCTGCAGGCCACACTGATGTTCTAATCATAACCCAATAGCAGCACCTTTGTGTGGAGCGTTGGGAGAACTGAGGACTGGCTTCCTGCTGCTCACAATCCCTTTGTCCCACTGGAAGGTGCCGCAGCCAGGATTAAAGCTGGTCACAATAGAGGTCACCCCGAAATCTATCCCTCGCTCTCTCCGGTGCTGTGTCTGCAGGGCGCTAACAGTGCAAAGAGGTTGTGTTTCTGAGTGTATTTCAATGTATTTAAGCTAAACATTTAACTGGTATTATTAACCATAGTAACTTACAGAGGGTGGGTGGTTATGTGATTGCTCATTCCCGAGAACAATTCAAAATATGGCTGGTGCAAACTGAAAACTAGGTTATAAGACAGAATTTAGGACATGTGTTTGTTTATGTGGAGGTGGTTTTGTGTGTGAGTGCAATGGTTTTGGTCTATTAATATGTCTGCAGCAGTGCAATCATGTATGCCCGTGAGTGTGAATACTTAGTGTAAGAGGTGTATGTAAATTCACACATCTGAAAATGCAGCCACAAGTCGCCACAGGTACATTAAATACAATAAACTGGCTATTAGATTAACTGTATTGAAGACTGATCCTAATTTGGTATTTAAGTAAATTCCCCTAAAATTTTCATATAAATAAATATCTATTTTGCAGTATCCTTTTGATGATGTCACACAGCAGTATATTTTACAGTCATAAAAACCTTTATGTTTTCTGAACAGAATCTTGCAGATTAAAGTGACATTAAAATGCAGTGACACTCACTAATTTCTGCCTCTGTGCAGAAGCCTCAGACAATGAAGTGACTAGACAAACTCTAGAGAATACAGCTGTTCTCCCCCCACACTGTCTCCATTTTCCCTACAGACTCACAGATATGTCAAAAATAGGTGAAACAACCTATGATGACACTACTACATTTGCACTAGTGAAACCATTTGCTAGAGAGACAACAGGAAGATACATTTCACTGTATAATATACAGTTATCAAAAAGAATGGGTTTTTTATTACAATTTTTGAGGCTGTAGTTTGTGGTGACATTTGTTTAGGATCACAAGGGACGAAACTATAATGCAAGCCAACACCACAAACAATTCCCGATGAAAAAATAGTTTATCAAAGCCTCTCTGAGATGGTTCTACAAAAAAAGAATCATTGAAAGTTTCACAAAGGTAGTATTTATTGCTAAAACATTGTATTGGATTGCATTATGTTGCACAGGTGTTACGCTTTTTGTGCTGAACACCTGCATTTGCCATCAGTTTCATCAACAGTGACAGTTGACTGAATTAACTGCATGTAGACTCAAAACATACAGAAAACATACACAAGTAACTGTGTTGACATTTAATATCTACATGTCCATTTGTTCAGGAATTAAAAATAACAGCTTTTTTTGATTTGGTTGACTGCCATGCATGTTTAATAATTCTATTAGCCTTTTAAAAGGTCTTATAATTCAGGCTTTTTCTTAACGTACAGAGAGCCATGTAATCCTTCAGTTGAAGTTAAGCATAGAAATAACTAAAATTGTCAGTGTTCACTCAAGTGTGGTGAAATTAAATCTCCACCCCTAATGAGACATAAGTCAGTTATCTTTATAGTTTGTCCGAGTTTTCTGACAATTCCTCTTAAACGCTTGTGTAGTGGCCATCCCCCGTGACACTGACAAAGTGTGTGATCATAATGATGACCCTGAGGATGAGCCCACATTCCTCTCCCTAGCACACTCCCTCTCTCTCTCATCTCCACCATGCAGACCCCCAGCCGTCATGTAATAAATGTTTAGTGCCATAATCAATTTGCAATGCTTGGGGAGCATCTCTCTTGATTTAGCCTGTAAAAAAAGGGGAAAGAGAGAGAGAAAAGGATGAGGCAGAACACAGAGGACAAGAAGGATCCCTGTGAATGTGGCGAGAGTGCGAGGCGAGGATGAGGGAACAGGGGGGGCTATTAGAGAAAAGACTTCCCGTGGCGTAAATAGTATTCATGGATGACAGAGTGGTCATGGAGGATAGACGAGGGTCCTCTTCTCTGTGGAGCTCGAGCTGACTCATTCTCCGCCTGGCTTTTCTTTTACTGACGTGGCTCGCCAAGGGGCTCTTTTGTGCCCTAGCAGCAGGTAGCAATGGAGTGGCAGGTCAACTCTCGGTCCAACACAACCACCCCCTTCTCCCACTGACTCCTGCTGAGTGTTTCTATGTGCAAAAGGGAAAGCGTAAGATTGTGCATGTGTGTGTGTGTGTGTGTTGGTCTGTGTGATAGGAGAGGGGAGTTCATAGCAAATCACAAATGTAATTTCTTTAAACATAGACTACCATCTTTGACGCATATTCTCAGTTTAGTTCTGTGTTAAAACCTTTTAATTGGATCTTTTTGGATCTAATGCACTCACCTTACTGTGTGTGAGAGTTTACTATCAGCGATTGCTGTGGGAAAAAATATTCAAATCCATTTAAGATTTGTTTTAGATTTTCAGAAAACAAACAATTCTTGACCCGTGCTACCAGATCATCATTGACCCAGAGCAGCCATAGCTTTTATATTGTAGGGTTTCTAGCTGCTTGGATGCTTTTTGTCCTGGACATTTTTCTCTTTCTCTCCCCATGCTAACTCTAACAGTTTTCCCAGTGGGTGGTTCACTCGTCCACAGGGCTGCCGAATGGAGTTGCCCACATAGCACGAAGCCTAATCGAATAACCGCCCCAGCGTGGTGCCCAGCGTGAGTGTCGTCCCCAGAGGGGAGCTTGACCAGAGGCTGCAGGTACCTTTCATTGTCGCCTGGCAGGCCGGCTCCTTTCTCTAACATCCCGCTGCTAGAAATTTGTTGTCCCCCTCTGGGTGTCTTTTTGAGAGTGTCAGCTGTGGGGCCCCTGATGGGAGATTTGTTGATATGATAACTCGATTAGACTACAGGATAGATGACATGGTGGCAGCAGGCCAGTCAGCAGCACACAGGGAGGTGCTGACTCCTCTGCTTAACTTCTCCTCAGGAGCCCAGTGCTCAGCACCTGCCCTTGCCTAATCAGCCTCACTGCCCAGGATGGTGGCCAGAGGAAAGGTTGAGGTCAGGGCCTGTTTAGATGTGAAGGATGGTACAGCCTGACATTGGCCTGTAGCTCCTTAGCATCCAAAGGACTCTCACTCCTTTAATGGCTAGAATGTCTCTCAGGGTCAACACACAGGAAAGGCATCTGAAACATCTTAAGTGTCTCTCAAAGAGTCCTCCATTGAAAAATCCTGAGCAAAAGCAGACAGTTGCTCAATTAACTTTCTGTTTAGGTCTATTATGTAAGTAATTACTGTTGTAATTCTCTATCATGTGAGGTAGGCCTTGGGGATTTTTTTTACCACTGGTAAGTAAAAGGCTGCACAGTTTCTACTTGAGTTTGTTGTGGAAGGTATTTACAGTAATTAGGCGTGAAAATTATTTTAACATTCATGTTTCCAGATCACCGCCCAGGAGTCTTGTGATCTTGTTCTGCATGTCATCTCTCTACAATGCTGTTATCAATGGCAATTCAGCTACTTTTCACCGTTGAAATCAGATGGTATAAAATTCTCCAGGGTTTCATTAGCAAGGATCGCAGGGGCCCTCAAACTTTCCTCACAGGTTTTCAGCACTGTTAGGACATCCAAAAACACTTTCGGTTGCACAATACCTTCTCTGTATCTCCTCCAGGTTATTCACTGCACGGTGCACTGGGGCCACTCAAGTCAATTAAGTTCACATCTCCACTTTGGCCAAACAAGGGATTGTGGCGATATGAGGAGCGCTAAAGACCAACAGGAGCCTCCCCTTCCCAGCCCAGGCATTGAGGAGCAGCAAAAAGGACACCAAACAAAGGGCGGCCCCTCTGTGTCTCAATGACTCCTCTCTTTGTTGCCTTCTTGGGCCCTATAAAGGAAGAGGGACGCTCTTGTTTGCCCAGGAGGTGGTTTAATGGCCCCGGGTAGAACAATGGCACCACATTCAAGCCATCCAGAGGGGCTCATTATATGGGGCTGTCCCAAAGCACAGGGTCCCTGGACGTTCCCACTGGAGCACTGGGTGAATGGTGGCGATGGGCGGGGCGGGCCAGGGAGGGCATACAGGGGGGAGAAAGGAGACCATTGAGGTGACAAGCAGGTTCCATCTGCCCCCAGTGCCTCCTCACCTTGCACCACGGCAGCTAGGGGCCTCTCCGTGCACAAAGGGCAAATTTAGTGTGTCGGGGTGGCTTAAAACGCTCACTTTAGAAGAGACTATTGAGGGAAATATCAACACTGTAGACCACGCAATGGTGCATTCAGCCTCTCCTGCCCCCTTCCCATTGACCGAGTTCCTTTTCCTTTCAGCTCTTTTCTCCTTTTGGCTCCATTCAAGTCCCACTTCTCTCATCTCCCAAACTCTTCAGTCCAGGCCATTTTTCCCATACCTTGCAAAGGGGCGGATGACAAGAATTAAGTTAGTTCTGGCCCAGCCCAAAGGTTTTGTCCTCTCTGAGCTGTGGCAGGTAGCTGTGGCCAGGATGAGCCGGATCATCAATCACTAGCCAATCCTCTATTGGGATCTGACACAGGCACCAAGGACCTCAGATGTCAAAAGACAGCACAGATAGGATGGCACTTCACTAACTGAAGGGTTTTGTAGCTTGTGGCAGTTGGTGCACATGGGTGATGTCTGGCAAAATTAGTGTTATGGAATGTAAATTTAATCCATTAAAGAAAGAACCCAACCTTGGTACTCTGTATTTATTTTTATGGTTCTTCATAGCTCTTTCATAACTCCAGTCAGCTTTCTACCTTTATGTCTCTACATATCTCTCTTTGGAGGTAACCCCATTTATGACTCAGATGACAGTATCATCATGGAGATGTAGAGGGGTGCTTACATCAAGTGGTTACATCATGTGATATAGACTATACTACAATAGTACAGCAGGCTAAACCTACCTAGATTATAATTAAGCTAAACATAATTCGTGTTTTTCAAATATTGGCCTCCAATTAACTTGAATGTACCACTGCAGCTCATCATCATCAAGTGCTATGCATGTTTCATTCAGTTTCATACTTTTTGAATACAGTAAATTAGTTATGTTTTTTGTCAAAAAGCTTCACAAATAAACTTTCTCATATTCAGAACACACAAAATAAAGGTAATTGTCACAACATACTCACAATGGACAAACACTCACTATACAAAGCAAGCTTTTGAATTTTCTACATCCAGGGAAGTTTGATTTAACTCATTCTTTGTACTCATTTATACACATTCACATGTGGAAGCTGTCCAGTAAAACAACTGTATTCTATTTTTAGTAACTCAGCAGCTAAACAGCATCAGCTGGGGACAGAGATCCCAAGGCACTTAGTTAGTTAATGAGGAGCGTTTTCTTTAATCATTGATCTTTTCAAAAACAGTCCAGAGATGCAAACTATTGACATTGACTACTGCTACCTAGTTTTTTTCAGAAGGTGGGTACTGAGGTTGTTTGGATAACTGGTAGAAAATACAATGGTATTCACTCTGTCCAAAACTGACCTGATGATCACCTTCAAATATAACATCAAAGAGACAAAACTCCTGTTTTCAAACCCAGTGTAAAAGTAGGTTTATGTAGTGACTGAAAATCTAATTCCTTGAAATAACTGATAATTATTGCATAAACAGTCTTTCTTTGTGTAAAACGAAATCTAAATCACAAAATCCAACTCCTCTTACACCTGCTGTTCACATACACATTATTATTTCGAAGTTTTAAAAAACTTTGTAAATTGCTCTCATTCTAATTTTTCCATGATCACTTTTTAAGTCAGATAACTATTATCAAGATGCCACAATTTTGACCTTTTCCAATTTATTATTGGTTGTTTTCAGTGTTTGTGATGATTATGATATTGTCAGATGCCTAAAATGTAAAACAGTTCAATGATTTGGCCCTTTTCCACTCATAGTTCTTTAGAGGCCTCCGTCTCTTTGATTGAACTGAAGCACATTATCTAAATTCTCATCAGAGATGACATATATGTCCATCACTCGCTCTCAGACACATATGAAGTCTATTCAGTGTTAATTTTTTTCATGGGCCTTTAACGATGAAAACGATGATTAAGAGGTCCAAAATAATTTCTCAGGACCCTTAAGGTTAAGGCCATGGGAACTGCAGTTGCAAATGAATCGACACAATCGTCCATGTCTAAGAGCATATGCATAGGCCTGAGAAAGGCTCTCACTTTGCGGTTTGTCTGAGGGACAAGGCCTCCATGGTCACCACACCACTCCTAGCCATAGTCTCCAGGACCACATCTCCCAGACACCCCGCTGAGCAGCTAGCAGCTAGCGCCGGAGCTCCCACTGGGCAAACTCAGCAGGGGCCGTGGGCGGCGGGCAGGCTCCCCAGGGGCCAGATTGTACCCATTTTGCACCAGGCCTTTGTGGTCTATGTGTCTGCATATGTGTGTGTGCTCTAGTATGTACATTTTTGCACATATACTCAAGAATATGTATGTGTGTTTGGGCATCTGTATGTTTTCCTATTTAGCCCTATGAGTCTGAGTAGGAGGAAGATGTTTTGCACCAGATGCCTTTGCTCCCAGAACTCTTAGCGGGGTGCCAGTGAAGTCCCGCTGGGCCACCACAGTAGGAACATACATCTCGCTGCAGGGGAAGGCCATCGCCCTAATGATGAGACACATCAGTCTTCCTCTCAGCCTGGCCTGACATGCCCAAGTATGTTGTTCATGCGGTGGTATATCCATGGTGAAAGAATGCATATGGTAGGGGTGCTTTATCAAGCCCTGTGGGAACCTGTGTTCACTCTCAGCGGTGGAGAGTATTTAAAGACTGTTCAGCGCAGTTGGCGCAGTTTATTCGCTTGGCAGGAGGTTGTGATCTCATTTCCAGTGCCTGGTTTCCCTCCTGTGAGTGCAATTGTATAATTAAATATCCACAGTTTTTTCACAATCATTGCACTTAAATAAAATGGATTTTGAATGTTATTGATAGGATTTGTGGTTTCTTCCAAACATCTAATCATTTGTCATACCTCTGGTGGTTTGAGCAGAACTAAGTCTGAGGGCTTTGTAACTTGTAACCAAAATACAGAAAAAAATACAGAGGTAAGGAGGAATAAAACAGCCTGAAGTATTGGTGTGGAATTTTGGTTTCAGAGAGCCTTATGAAGGAAACGGGTAAAACAGGGTGGCAGGTGTACTTTGAAATCGCCTACGAAGGTGTCGCAGTCTTCAAGCATAGAACATAGCTGTTTTTGGTATTTCAGTGATGATACCAGCGAGATTCTGCTTCCTTCCAAAAAGGAGAATAGGACATCAGAGGTCACTCTGTTCTGCCTCGCTAGCACACATCTCCCCCACTTTGCTTTCAACATCTCCATTACTGGGAGCTATTCGCTGCTGCAGATTATATAATGACAAGCATTTTACTTCTGGAGCTAAAGCACATCAGAAAATGAAGCAAACAGAGGAGAGGGAGATAGAGGAGCAGAGAGAAGCGCACAGAGTAAAAAGATAGAGCCCATGCGTGGCCATGGAGGTTGTTTTTGCATGAAAGGCTGCTTCTCATTCTCTCTTTCTTTCTTTGTCTCTATCTCCCTCTCTCTTTCTTTCTTGCTTGCTGTGTGGAGAGCGAGTGGTGCTTCGCTTGCCTCCAGCCAGGAGGTAAAACTGAACTGCAGAGCCAAGCTGCCAAATGATGAAAGACTCTGGCATCCAGGGATGCTATGAGCCTGGACCAAGAGCTCAGAGCGAGAGAAAATGCTCGCTTTTCAACTTAACACTTTTTTCCTAGTACATTTCTTCTCTCTTGCTTTTTTTGGTGTCGGTTTTTCCATCATCAGGGTGAACGTTTTTTTTTTTTTTTGTCTGTCTTTTTTTTATGAGCGCTTGCACCACAGCCTTGGAGCAAGAGCTCCTCGTGGGAGATGGGTGGATGGAAGTAATGAGGAGGAGGAGGGCAAAAGAATGGGCAGAGAATTGAGTGTTGATGTGTGTGTGTATGAATTGTGGGGATACAGGGATGCAGCCTGAACGTGGGTGTGCAGTTTTTCTTATTGCTGTCAATACTACTATGCCCCCCATCCCAATCACGTTTAAACACAGTGATTTAAATAGAAATAGATAGGAATGAAACTACAAAGTCTTCAGTTTTCCCCCAATTTTACTGCCACATCAACCCATTCATAATAATTTTCCAAAAATACACAGGAGATACTGTGGATAAATAGCATTTCTTTCCTCTATTTACAGGATGCGGATATTCAGAATTACAAAAACTGCAACAAAGATGGGTAATTTGAAAGACAGAATTTGCAGTCCAGATATACTAAATACAGTATTTGTGTTATATCCCTGTTGTAATTTCAACGTGTTTCATGATTTTTGAGACTATTCCACTTGCTCTATTATTGTTTTCATCTATGCTCAGCTGCAGTTCAGGACAGATGATTTAACCTCTTTGGAGCTTTGTTATTTGCCTCATGTTGCTTTGAAAACTCACATATCAAACTGCAGATTGCAGATGTCTTCATGGCAACTGGCATTCAACATAATGGTAATATGTGATACGGTAATATGTGCCACGTTTGCAGCAGGTTTCTGAATTGGAGTCTAAGTCCTTATGAAGTAGCCATCCTCCTGTGTATTTCTAAGTACTTGTGTGAACCATTGTTCATGGCATCCATCTATATATGAAACTGCTGTTGTGATATTTGTGACTTCATAAATGGAAATTTTCAGACAGCATGGAACTCACTTACCTTTGTTGTCTGCTCCTTTCCGCCATACCAGCATGGCATTGAACTGATTAGAACACATAATCACAAACCTTTTTTGGCATCATTGCCTGTAAAGAGACACAGAAAACACAGGGAATGGGAGAATGGTAATGATGTGCAATAAAGGTCACTGGTAGGAGTTGAACTGGGTACATAGCGATTTGATTTATATGGTATGCATCATAACTACTAGACCACCAATATGCCCTATCACTCATTCATTTATTAATGAAAACAAGACTGAGTTTTTTAGAGACGTTTTTGTTGTCAGCAGTGGTGTTCTTCAAGTGATCCCATCCCCCTCCACAAAGCCACCCTGTTCAACCAGTAGGAGCTGCTCCTGCAGTCACTAGGACATGATCCCTCACTGGCTTCCCACTGGAACGCACAGCCAAGTTGGGGGTATGGCACCATGAACTATCTAATGCACTGAGACATTCCTAATTTTTAGAAGCCCTGCTGCCACTGATACAAGAATAGAATAAATATGTGATTGCAATGGATGTGACAAAAAGCTAAACATCTAGTGTTGAATTGACTAAAATGAAACTTTAACAAAACCAAAAACTGATAACCAACAAATAAATAATGAGCATTTTAACTGTTCCAAATTTCACACTGTAGAGAGCATTCTCCCACTCTTCTCCATTTGGTGCGAGTGACTGAGTGGCCCAGCACATTGAATATGAGTATGTGTTTGTTTGAGAGACTATGTGTGCACACCGTGGCTGAATTCAACCACAAACACAGAGGAATCCCCTGATTCTCAGGTCAGGCTGCGAGCGCCCTGCCAAGACTCTGGTTCCCTACCATAATCCTGTCTCAAACAGAGAGGATATGTGATGCAAGGTGTCAGCAACACCATCAAGATTGTATTTTTCTGTCTTTACAGTAAAGCTACTCCCTTCAAAATTCCATCCAGGGGTGTAATCCTCCATCTTACACCATTCCCTCTATTCATCACGCTTCATTTTTCATCACTGTGTGAAGAAGGGAAGGTGAGGAAACTGGAGGAAAGACTTTACTGTGTTTGTATGTGCAACAAAGAGAATGTCGCCAGCAACACAATCAGAGACGGGGCTCAGAGAGGGAGTTGGAGCAGAAAACACTGTGTGAATATATGTGTGTCTATGCCGTCTGTGAGTAAGCCCGTCTACAGCTCCATGTTTCCTCAGTCTGATATAGTCTGCTGCATTTGTTCATCCACACATGTACTACAGTAAGTATAAGTGTGTGTGTGTGTGTGGTGCCTTCGTACATGCACACATGTACGACAGTAAATATAGGTGTGTGTGTGCGTGTGCGTGCGCGCGTGTGTGTGTGTGTGTGTGGTGAATGCATAAAAAGGAAAAAAGCTCCAAGCAGTGGCCAGAGTCCAGATCCAAAACAAAATCAGTCTCATTTGTGGAAGCTGGATGAGGTGGTGGTGGTGATAGAGGGTCTGCATACTGTGTGTATGTGTGTGTGTGTGTGTGTGTGTGTGTGTGTGTGTGTGTGTGTGTGTGTGTGTATATTTATGTGTATTTAGAGTGAGTAGTGAGGGATAAGGTGGGTGGGAGGGGGAGAGCTGTAACCCAGGCCTGTTTATGTACCACACTATGTCGGTGGGGAGGCCTTAAATTGGAGCCATGCTGCAGGGGATTAGGCCCGCACTGCAAAAAATATCCATCTTAACAAGACTTTTAGTCTTGTATCCAGTCTGGAGAGCAAATTTTATTTTAAAGAAGTGGTAAATTCTCCCAGTAGGAGAAGAAATGCAGCTTCCACTGTAGATTCAGTAGTTTTCAGTAACAACTGGGAAAAAAATGACTATTTTCAGAAGTACAAAAAGACAAAATAATACCCGCTCACAGCTACCCTGTTCCCAGTTCTTTTATTCTATGTGGACATGATGTTCACATTCCATGTATAATAAAAGAATAACTGGTAATTAGATAGTAGTGTAGTAGTGGCAGGTATTATTATGCCTTTTTGTGCCACTTTTATTATCCAGCACCTGCAAAGATTTTATATATGTGTATGTACCTCCATTTGCCTTTTTCAGATGTTGACCCAAAATAAGTTTGTTTGCATTGGAAACAAATCAAAATCACGTTTTTCACTTTGATACAGTACTAGATGTCGCAAAAGCAGCATTGAGACCAGGAAGGATTTCAGTTTGATTTTCCCCACCTGGCAAGAAAACTTACTGTCAAGGTTCTCCTGAGCAAGGCACTAGTCCCTTAACTGCTTGAGTGGCACTGCTCATTACAAGTTCAGTCGTCCTAATGGTCACCTCCCACATGTGAATGTGTCTATCTTTGTGCATATGAAGCTAATTATTTCTGGAAAGGTATAAATGTCATCAACTTTCACTGGTCAATAAAAGTTAAATCAAGGATATGCTGATGGCTTGGTGGTGTGAGGTACATACCATGTAACCACATCAATCTAAGTATGTCATATGATGTCCTCCCCATTTGTCTTAACAGCTTTCCTGTTTCTCTCAATTTATATCATGCCCCAAAAATGCTGAATGTTAGTTTCACTGGGTAAGCTCTTCGAGTTGGATGGGGCTTGGGGAAGCAAGCTGAGGTGGATGGGTCAAATAATGTGTTCATGGGATTGGGAAACGGCCAGTCAGTCACCCAGCCAGCCAGCGCAGGCCAAGACGGATCAGTGCAGCCCTCCATGTGTGGCGGATGTTTTCCACAAGCCGAGCAGCCAGCTTGGCCGCAGCTGTCCAAACCGCAGGCCCTGGGAGAAGATGAGGAGGGGGCGGGAGGGCTGGGGAAAGAGGAAGGAGGCTCAGGGGGGCAGTAGGGAGGGTGGCGGGCTTGGCAAAGGTCAGACAGGCTGAGGCAGCCGGGAGTGTGGGAACTGTCCGGGAAGGCATGTGCGAAATGCTCCGAGACGAGGTATCATCTTACAGCCAGACCGCCTGAGGGAGAGGAGCGCTGTGTGCCTGCATGTGTAAGTGTTTGTGCGTGTGTGTGTGCGTGTGTGTGTGTGTGTTTATGCCTTCTGCATGCCTCTGTGCATGTGAATGTGTGTGTACATTTAGGAGGTTATTGTGACTCATGGGAAAAGAGGGTGAGCATTTTGATATTAAAAGACGGGGAGTGAAGGGGGGAAAATGGACTGAAGCATGGAAAGAAGAGGAAATAACTCTGAACCCCCCCCCCCCCCCAGTCTTACACACACACGCACACACACACACACAGACACACACAGCTGTGAACATTCCTGCTGTTGAATAGGGTTGTCTTTGAGTGCAAGTCATGTCAGCACTAAATGCTGTGTGCCGAGGTATGTAGCACATGTGTGTAACATGATTTCATGTCAGGGGAGCACTGACAATCTTAACTGCCCCGTCACTGAGAAATTAGCCTGCTGCACCATTAATATTGTTGTGGTTTTCTAGTAATGCATGGCGTGTGCAGCTAAACCCTGTGTATGTTATAAATTGCTGTGGAGAGTCTCAGCGAGCTCCTCAAAGCTGCAGCAGTCAGATTCCCTCACGTTTTGGGGGAAACTAGCGTCATAATGATCCGTGTTTGTCTGCCGCCGAGATACACTGATGGTTTTAATGAAACACAGACATCCTCAGTTGAACTTTTGTTGCACTCAAAACTGGGATGAGAAGTTTCCACTCACAAATGCACGTGTACACACACCCTGGCAGTGGTAGTCTGGCAAGTCTGGCTTGGCTTGGCTGAGAGCATCAGACTCATACACCAAGCAGGTGAGGTGAAGTCTGATCCTGCTGTGTAGGTGTCTCAGCATGCAATCCTCTTGCTACCCCCATCACCCCCTCCCCTCCAAAACACACACCCAACCATCTTCTTCCTCATGTCTCAGGTCCTCCTCCTCAGAAAAACTCTGAAACAGCCAAACAAACCCACACCTCAGCTGGATGGAGTTTCATACACCATCTCAACTTTCTGTGTGTGCGTCTTACTGTCATAACAGCAAGTGTGTGTGTGTGTGTGTGTGTGTGTGTGTGTGTGTGTACTGCTAAGTCCCATCTTTGTCTGCTCCTCCTGCTCCCATCTTTCACAGGGCCAGGCCTTTGAAGAAGCCTAATCCGGGTTATTTGCTTTCCCATGCTTGTGTCAGGTCCTGCTCTGAATTGACTGTGGAAAATACTCTCTAGTCTGCCGGCCGCTCCCTCTGTCCCTGATTTATCTGAATAGGATGTGGCCGATGGGCGTATATAAAGCGGGCTGAATGGTGAGTAAATATGATCTCACCGCCACTCTTTTTATCCACAAGGCAACACTCTCACTGTTGCTCAAAAACCTTTATGTAGCTTGACATCCATTCAGGGCTTGTTTCATTCAGCCTGGCTCAATGAGAGGTCCCCAAAGAACACTATGCTCACAATGGGGCCTAGTTCATTACAGTAAATAACAGTGGCAGCCGCCACATTGTTTCCGCAATGCAAGTTGATTTAGCACACTTAAACGGGTAATTGTTTTTAGGCCCAGTGAAGCTTCCTCTCTGGGTAGGAAACCAAACACGGCCCCCAGTACATGGTGCCACCCTACCCCTCTTTCTCCCCCTATCCCTTTTTCTCTCTCTCTCCTGTGGTAGGAAGCATGGAAGGAGGGAACAAGGAGGTTTAAAGCTGTTTTACAGGGAGAAAGATGAACTGCTGGGAGCAAAGAGAAAGTTGTGTCGGTTAACAAGCGTGCATGTTGCCTGTTTGAGATGAGAGAGAAAGTGCGTGTGGGAAGTGATAGCATGTGTCCAATATATCCAAATATATCCTGTATGTATGTATAACATGTGGCGCCTACATTATTTGTGTCTACATTTGGTGACATACATGCATATTAAAGTGTACACAAATGTCCCATATCACTGCACAAGACATAGCTTTCACGTATGTGTGTGTGCGTGTGTTTCTCTGGATGTTTCACAGACAGTCAATCTCCCCCAGTGTAGTTCCCTGGCGTTACGTACTAGTCATCCCTCTCCCACAGTCACGCGATGGACGTCTGTGGGCGCCTGCCAAGGCCTCTGCGGCCTCCACAAAGCCGTGTGGCGTTTTCTGCTCCCAGGGGCCCTCGCAGCTCCAGCCTGTCTTGCTCCAGCCCGGCCTCGGTGCACCATGTTTATGTCCTGTGTAATTGCAGACCTCAGCCTGAGCAGGAGGCCAGCGTCTGTCAAAATAGCCGTGTGTTCCCTTCAAGCAAGGCCTTAATCACATCAACTCCCGCAGTCAGACCGCGTTTCCCACAACCCCCTGCCTGACTAGGCTGGGGGCCCCCAGGCCTGCTGATTGGATAGAGGGGAAATGACATGGAATTTCCACTACGAGCTATACAACCACCTTTCATCCACACCAAAACTATAGCTGCAGCAGTCCAATAAGTCAGAGCACACACACATGCACACATAACATGCACAAAAATCCAAACACATTATTTCTCTTTCACAACCCCTAACCAGCCGTGGGGCCCTTGCTTGGTACCACACCTTGAGCAGGCAGCCGTGAAACGGGGGCTCTGTCTGGGAACTTTTGGCAGACCTGATGGAAACAGCAAAAGCGTGGTCCTTGTTAGCTCTGATGACGCTAGCTAGCTCACCGTCTTTGGGGAGCACGCTCGGCTGTTGCCACTGCACTGCCAAGATGCTGGGAAGGGAAAGGTGAAACATAACCAGGTCTCGGGCCAAGGACTGAAGTAGAAGAGATGTACGTAGCCTGCTAAGCCAATTATATCTTCATAAACCCATTATTTAATAATTAGTTAAAAGGAACATCTCACCCCAGACAACATCTCTTCTCTTGTTACAGTATCAGCAACTATCCGCTTGTTAAGTTGTGGCACACTGATCTAACGATAATACTGTTTCCGGATCCAAGCCTCTGCTGCATTGGCTGAGGCTCTCGTCTTTTCAACATGCCACAATGCTGTGTCCCTTGTTGTTTGATTAAATCTGAATTAAAAAAAACCTTCAATTGTAATTCTACCGCTTTTCTTGCAATAAGTAGGAGAAGAGAAAATGGCTGCAATTGATAAGGTAAGGTACAATTCTTAAATGAATGATGAAAAACAAAGTTTGGCGCCAGTGGGTGCTAGGTTAGCTAATGCTAACATTAGCACTGGCAAACCAGATCTTTATGGGTTTTATAGGTGTTTCTTGCTATGAACCCACATCTTCGTGTTTTAGTTGTCAGCACTTTTTCAGTACTGCCCATCTTTTTTAGCCCTTGTCTGACCAACAATCCTGACAACCAAAACACAAAGATGTGGGTACATAGCAAGAAAAACCCTATAAAACCCACAGCCTACATCAGGGGTATCCGCTTTTGCTAGTGGGTGCTAACGTTAGCTAGGTTAGCTAATCCCTTGATCAACCCTGACAAGCTTCAGCCGCTTGATAACAAATTAATTAGAATCAGGTGTGTTAAGAGTGGGGAGTAGGGTGATCGGACGTCCCGAAAAATTTGGGACAGTCCCAAGTTACAAGCAGTTGTCCCAAATCCCGAATCCTGTCCTGTTTGTGCCAAAAATTAATCGATATGAACAAGCTAAAAACGAGAGCTGTGTGTATGCTGAGACTCGACTGGACTTGAGACTTGAAGGCAAAAATGCTTAGGAGACCTGACTTGGTGACATAGTAATATTGAAAAATACTGCACTGAACATAGTGTGTCTTTTGGAGCACTGCCAAATTGTCATAAATAATTAATAACATGATGGAGATACATGCAACAAGCTGCTGTTTTTTCTGGAATAAAATGTAGAAGACTCTAAATTCTAATGAGAAAACTCTTTCTCCAAATTATCAATTAGGCTAGTCTACATTAATTAGTAGGTCAATAGTTTTTTTTTACTCTCTGAATTTGTGAACATATTCTTATCAAATCACTTAGGCTTTAGGCTATAATTCCTGCTTTTAGTTATTTAAAAAAATGTCCTGCTTGTTTTTGTAAAATATTTAAAAGTATTGTTGATGTGTTTTCACTTGTCTGTTGTACTGATTAGACTATCATGACAAACGTATTGTTGATGTAATTCAACTTTTAAAGCACAGGAGGGAGAGTGAGCCGACACTGCAGGAGGAATTTGTTATAAAAATATCTAAAAAATGTGTTTGTAAGCTCCTACAGTTTAATGACAATCATAGTTGCTGAAAAGGCATTTAAAATGACTGTAACATACCTGTCACCTGTGTATAATGGTTCATGTGTCTTGTAAACACAGGACATTGTGCTTCATATCATCCTCAGAGCCAATCTATCTATCTCTCTATTTTATCCATCTGTACTTGATCTTCATAATATTAATAACAAATTATCAGACTCTGGATAAAGAACAGAACTAGAGCAACTGTGAGGTCCCAGCTCATTGTTGTCCAAAATAGCTAAAAAAAAACAGTGTTTGCTTGCAGTTTTTCACCCCTTGATTCACAATTTCCCAAGACAAGCTGAAATGAAGATGACAGACTCAGAGGTTTTTGACTGTCCACCTGCACCATGCAGCACTTGTTAAATTTGCATTGATCCACGTAACGTAACTGACTCCAGTGCGCCGTTTGTTTTATGATCCTTGCACACTGGTACAATATATCCAGGCTTGATGAGGAAAAATGGTGAGTTTATCCTCCATCCAAAGCTGTATTCAACTTGTTTGATAAACAAATATACAATACATTATTTTGTTTTTCCATTTTTCATGTGAATTAAAGTACAGAAATCCATGTGCTTTTCCCATCTTCGTCTTCAAATTGGCAATTGGAATAGAAATTAAACCAAAACCAGTAAACAACTTGTTTTTTGCTCTTATTGTTATATCTGTATTATCTGCCCCTACTGCATCTCTACAAAAGCATATACATTGGCTGTGCTTGCCATAGCCTAGATAGACTAACAAGATAAATCAGGATCTAATGGTAATTAATGTTCTGTGTTCTTCTACACATCCAAAAGGTCACACACAGTCCGGGTTCAGTCAGTGAAATTGTTTGAAGTAGGCTAAAGCAGCCTCCGTCCTCCTGATATATCTCCATCAGAGCTGTCTAAACACTTTTATTTCAGACCTAAATGTTGTGATTTTATGTATACATACAGTTTAGTAAATTAACAAAGAAAACATTTGGATATGTCTGCATTTATTCATCTATGTTCAATAAATGTGATGCATTGATACATTCTACTTTGGGAAAAGGAAATTTGGTAAAATAATTTAAAATGACTTCCAAGAAATGTTTTCCAAGATTTTGAATGACTGGTGCAAATATATAAGGTGCAGTGGCAGCGTGTCTCTTTGAGCATCTGACTGACAAGTCTACCTCATGATGCTTTTGCAACATCATGTGTGCCATGCTAAATTCTTCTACTTTGCTCCTCATCCAGCTGTGTGTTCTTGTACAGGACAATTCCTGAAAAGGGTTAGGGTTAGGGTTAGGGTCAGGACTCCATGAATACTTCAACCAGTCCTAAGATGTCCTCATTTTCTGTACTATACTTGTGAAATCCAAGTGGATAAGATATCCCTATTTCTTGGTCAACTTTATCCATTAGTTCTCTAAGGACTCCAAGGTACTTGCTAATCCTCAGTCAGGTTTGAACCTACACCCTTTAAGAACGATTTTAAGAAATTATGAATCTGCTCTAGCTGAATATCTAGAGGAATGTCCCTGCCCTTTCCTCCCTTTCCATTGAAAAACGTGTTCCAGGTTAGTGAATGTGCCATTTTAGGTGACAAAGTGGCCTTGAGCTGCACTGTGAGAAGCAGTACTGTACTGTATGCATAGTGAGTGTGCCCGTAGGTCTTGTAGTATAATTAAGCCTCCCTGTATAGGTGCATGAGCCTTTCTCCATTCACCTCTTTTATTGCATCTTGCATGTCAACTAAGAATAACCCAAACCTGAGCCTTGCGTCTGAGCGTTCCTTCACATAGTCTGAAGCACTCTGAGTACTTGACTCTGTCATAGGGGTATCATGTGTTGGGGCATGTGCATTCTTCTCATAATTTAACTGTGACTTGGAATATGTGTACACCTTCTCACAACCTGCTGCCCTACATTGAAACTTTGCCTTCTCTGATGGCTCCCTAAGACCATCTGCTCCATCAAGGTCTTTAAACATAGCAAAGGAGTCTATGAACTCTGCAACTGTCCTTTGCAGACATCTCCTTTTCTCTTCCTCTATGCCCTGTATCACCTCGTCAGGTATCAGACCATCTGCAACATCTGTGGAAATATGTAAACAACATTGTGTCATAAATCTTGTGCCTGTTTGTGGGTATTACATAGATGAACATTGGTTTGCATGACATAATTTAATTTAGTTAAAGGGGTAGTTCACCCATAATAAATTTGAACTGTATTTTGTCCCAGCCTTCTGTGTAATTGATTTCCCTAGGAAGATTTTCTTATGTACAAAACATGCTGTGATTTCTAAATGGTTAATCCAATATTGATGACACTGCTCATTGTGTAGGCATGTGTCAGCATCTTTCAGGCCCAACTGCTTCATTGCAGCTGCCAGGAGTGCTGCTGTATCTTTCTTGACCAACTCCTTATAGGGGTGGCAGGCTTTATGTGGTCCAGCCTTGTCATTACTGCATTTAATCTTGTTCATGTTGGATCACAGTGCCCCATGGTACCGAGCTTGTCCTTCTTTGAAGAATATCCCATGGTAGATCTGAAGAATCACATAGTACACAATTAGATAACTGTAACGAGTGTTACAGACAGCAACATGGTAAACAACTAAAATTTCAAAAGCCAGGATGCAGCATGCATAGAACAGTTAGCAATTTACTTCTTTAATTCAACTTGTTGAACTCGCTGAACTTGAACCTGAACTTTTTTTTTAAAAATCAAAAAATCATTATTACATAATATTACATTTTCAGGGGCATTTTGCCCTTTGCCTTCCTACAGCTCACTTTGTACAAGTTTCTGACAGCATGCCAGTCAAGAAACATGAATATCAGGTCTTCCAGTCTATCTTTCTTACTGGCACCATCTGCAAGGCCCACTAGACATTCCAACTATTTCCGCAAGTAAGCCTGTCGCCTCTAACTGAAATTGGAGTAAATCCATCTGGGGAATTTGGCATATACATATACCAAGCAAATTGTGAAATGCAACAGTTGAATAATGAACAGATTACTTTCACATTACATTGATAATATGGTTGCCGATGTTTAACAACTTACTCTTTCTGTATGTGCTGCAGAATGTGAACAAGATCTCCTGTAACATTCTCATTCTTTAAAAGCAGTCCCATTGGATGCTGATATCAGAGAAAGAGAGGGAGGGGAGATGAGGAGTGAGGAGAGAGAAACATATGAGATCAAATACTTTTTTTTATTTGGGCTTTGTAAAAATTTGATGAGGATATGTAGCCTATTTCCACTTACTGAGGTGGATGGCTTCAACATGTGATCTGAATACTGATGTTGTATGTGATGAACTACCTCTGAGGAGAAGGGCTCGAATGCTGCCAGATGTTTGGTTATAATCCTGCTGGCAAGAACTATGAAGTCCCTACGCCTTAGTGTCTGGGTCTCGACATCAGCCAGAGAGTTTGAAAGGTCATAGTCCTTGAGATTGTTGACTGGCTTTTCGTCACTGAGATGATGCGATGGGATTCTGTCCTCCACTACAACATGGTGGGTCCAGTGAATGGCTTTATTGCAGTTTCTAGTTGTTTGATGGTGTACATGTACGAAGAAACTCAGATTGTCAAATATGACAGAATAAGAGGGTGGTATGGTGGGTTGGAGGGTAGGAGTTGGGAGAGTTGCCATTGCTGTGTTGCCCTCCTTATAGACAGCATTTGGTGGAGTGGAGTAGATATCGGGAAGGTTTATGTTGCTGTGTTGCCCTCTTCACAGACAGCAGGTGGTTAAGTAGGGTGTGGAGGAGACAATGGGAGGGTTGGTGTTATGTCATCCTCATACAATGTGATTTCTGGCAAACCTACACCCAGGTCTGACACCTCGGAGTCCAACAACTGGCACTGAAAAATGGCATCTGGAGTAGTCAGGTTTCATATGCTCTCCTGTGCTGTGGCTCATGTTTTTATGTCAACCTTTAGCTATTGTAGCTCTTCTCCACAGAGCTTTGCCATGCTATGTTGTTTGAGGACGGCATTGGCATGTGTGGTGGTGATCCCCATCCTGCTTAGACGTCCAAAGACTGCCTTCTTGGCACAACTGTAATGCAGTACACTGTTGACATAGTATGCAATGGTTGAAAGATAGATTTCCCTCCCTCAAAGGGCAATTGCAGCAGCAGCAAAGGCATGGTTGGGTTGCATTCCAGATATCATGCAGATCACAGGGAACTTGAATGGCGCCATCCACTCCATATCCTCCCAAAGGTTGTGTAAAGAGAAATTCTTCAGTTCTTCTGGCAAACTCTTCCACAGCATGAAACCTTCACTTCAATGGCAGAGATGTCAGAGTCACATCTATGCCTCTCTGTGTTTGTCTTACTGGGGTACTTGATGGACACCCAAAAGGAAGGAATAAAATAAAGACAGATTTTTCAATATGATTATATGGTCACAGTTATTTTACAATGACAGTAACATAATAGCCTATAATCAGGGTCGTAGTGGGGGGTGAACCCAAGTAAGAGTTTACTCATCTATTTTCAGATCAACTGTATCAATCAATGAGGGGGAAACAATGTGGGTAAACTACCCACCCTTGTATTTACCACTACACCCCTGCCTATAATATGAATAATAATAATATATATATATTTATATAATAATAAATTAATTCATATAATTAGATTACCAGTAATGCATTAACAAAAATTTAACAGAGCGAATGGAAGCAGAGCAGAAAACAAGGAGGCTTCGTACTAAAATATGAGCAAATATACTTAAAACAGAGGGAATAAAGGCCTCACTCTAATATAAGCCTGCTTCCAATAAAGGCCTGTTGCCGTCTTCAGTTGAGATAAATAAAGGCCTCGGCCACTATTTGAGGAAATACAGTATGCAGCCACCTCGACCACCAAGAAACCAAGAATAATGCTGTGTTCACATGGATTCAGTTAGACAGTTCGGCAGTAACAGCTCTTTTAGGATGACACAGGGAAGAGAAAAGACAACAGGTCAAGGGAAAGGCAGCTAACATTAGTTCAATAATATAACATTACAAACTTTCCATATATTTCCATATATTTTTCCATATATTTCCTGGAATTCTGCACAGCTCTGTTAGTCAGCTGCCTTATGTCAGCTTTTTGACAAAATCTCAGTAAGATTTTTATATTTTATAAATCTATGGTGACCAGAATTGTGCTGGTGGTGTTGCCCTAGTTGAAACTCTTGCCATCTCTATTGATGCTGTTCCCGACAGCTATAGGCAGGAAGATCAGCTTAGAGGATTGCCAGTTATTTCCCATCTAACTGAGGCAGAGTTGATGAATAAAGAGCTGACCAATCTATAAAGCATGTCCTTTCTCAGATTGAGCATGGAGAGAAACCACCTCTCAACTTGATAAGCAAACTACTTGATCTCCCCCTCCTGCTGAGAGAGATAAATAACCTTAAGGTCCTCAACAACATCTTTTACAGATGTCAAGTAGGATTTCAAATATCCCACCAGTAGTGTACCACTTTGTATTGCCAGCCAAGCTTTGTAACACAGTTCTGACCAGCCTGCACAACTATATGGGTCACATGGGGGTTGACTGTACATTGGATCTCATAAGGACCAGATTCTACTGGCCAAGAATGACTTTGGATGTTGAGAGGAAAGTGAAAAACTGTTGCAGGTGTGTGGCAGGTGTGTACGTTGCTTGAGAGAGCTGCACAAGCTCTTGTGGGATGCTTGGGGGATCCCAGAAAATCTACATAGCAATCAGGTACAAGATTTTGAATCCCAATAAAGTAACTCTGTGAGGTGGCTGGCATACACAAAGTGAAAACAACCCCATACCATCCCAGGGGCAACCCTGTTTGAGCCATGTAATTGCACTCTAATGGACATGATAGGTACTCTTCAGAAGCAAGAGAAGTCTCACTGGCGTGATTTTGTGAAATCCCCTCGTTGAAATCATCCCAGTCTACTGGTATGTGAGTGAACCTCCAAATGCTCAGGTTTCCAGATTTTCAACAGTCCATGAGAGTCCAGTGCAGCCTGATCCAAGTATGTCTACAGTGCAGGATACACAACATACTGAACCTCCAGATTCCTTTCGCTGTGCCAATATTAGCAACTCTGTTTCAAACTCTGTGTTGGCTGAAAGCGTACATATAGGCTGGAATTTAACTGTGCTGATCTGTTGGGAGATGCAGTGACTTGAACTGTTCAGTGGTGAATAAGAAGATGTCTGTCAGCTGTTAATAAAAATGTAACCTGTTGAAAAACAAGGAGCAGAAAAGTCCGCTAGCAGTTAGGCTAATTTATACAACCTAAAATGCCATAGATTTATGCTAACAATTTTAGCATGTGGTATGTGGAGGAAAACCACAATTCTTTTGTCTGTGAACCATGTGAGTTTCATGAATGATAAATGTTACTGCTGTTAAGCCATGGATTGTGCAGATTTTTGGTATAATTTTAAAGCACATTCTACTTCACAGCTTATTTTAATTTGTGCAATCTGTGTTTTCCTTGAAGCCTCAGTGGTTCACAGTGTATATGATGTGCCTAATGTAATAAGGATTTGATGGGTGTAATTCTAAACCTTCAAGTCAAGGTTATTTTTGGTTGCCAAGTATTTTAAGTAATGTTACACTGAATTTGAGATTTGGAAAATATATTTGTTGTACAGCAGAGCCAATTGAAAATATGATTTGAATTATAGGTTGTATTAATACCTGGTGATATTTCACGTCAGAAGTTATATATAACCTATACTGAAAAGTGTGTGAATGTAACTGTATGGGTGTGTGACCTTTCTATAGGTCAGTTTTTGGTAAATGGAGGGCTTGGTGACAAGTCCGATGCCAAGGAGAGCATCCACTGAAGAATAGAGATTCCAGTTAACTAGATGGCAAGCCAGTCTACAGTTCCTGAAAGAGGAACTGCGCAAACTGTTGCCTTCTGAAGATGGATTTCCTTTCTTACTTCCTTGTGTGGTAGGACAGACATAAACTCTGACACAAATTTGGGCCCCAATGATCAATCTACTAACTGAACTTAATGACTGAACTCGGTCAAAAAGTGTCTTTGTTTTGTTTTTGTGCAAACTTTATTATTTTAGTTTGTTATTTTGGTTAAACTGTGTTGAGGCCAGATGGAAAATGTCTGAAATGCTGTTGTTGTTTATCAATACACCTGTTCATGCAAACATACTGGTGTTGAAACCTCCTTACTGCTTTTCAAAATCTCAGGCTCCTGTCGTCCTAGTCTTTCTGACATTGGTCCATATTTACCTCATTGATAAGTATTGAAGCGTAATCGGGGTTACAAGAGCATAAGAAGTGGGGAAAATTTCTGAGTGCTTAAATCCCTTCACATCCACCCAGGAATCAGGGAATCCAACTCACATTCTGCCCATACAAACCCAGCCCCTGTGACACTCCTGGAATGCTGAGGCTTTTTTTTCTTCTTCACCAATTTAGGTAATTACCGCAGCGGTCACGGTGCTCAGAACAGAGACCGTGACCCTGGGCGGTGCACAGTGACAGCTCGTGTAGCTCAGGCAGTGCTCTGCTTTGTGCTGCCGAAACCAGACCTGCCGACAAATTCATCACTGACTTCTCTGCAACGGTCCATGGTTATTATGCCTGCCGACTGGTGTATTGTGTCACATCGGGGATACCCAACATTCCCATGGAGTGTGTTGGAATGTTTGTTTGTGTGCATCGTATAATGATGACACATCATCTATTGTGCGTCATGTGAAATATTCTGGCCAGCTATTCATTTGTATTTTCTTATTTGGTTTTTGCTTCAATTAAAGGGAGACATGTTTTAGTGAAATTTGGAGCAATTTGTCTATTTGGACAGAATTTACATTTGGGTTGTTGGTCAATACTGATGTTTATCACAGAATATATGACAAGGTAAGTTCCTTACAGATATAACAGGAATCCTCCCAAGCTGTTTCAGACTCTATCAGGGCTAGGGATAGGTATAGAGAACCAGTACTAAATTGGTACTAGTTCCTGACTGGTCAATACTGAAATACTGATAAGCTCCTGGACAAATGGTGCTGCTATCGGTATTTATGTAATGTTAATTCATTCTAACATAGCTGGCGTAGTCGGCAGTAATGCACCAAATTATGGAGAGTAGTATCAATAAGAGTAGTGATAAGTATCAGTATTGATAAGCAGTATCAGTATCAATATTGGTATTGATAAAATCCTAATGATATCCATCCCTAATCAGGGCTGCTTCGATCATTTTAGACCTGTTTCATAATGTATAAAATCTGGACAACAAATCAAACAAAAGTAGAACATTTTTTAAATGAAGCTGGTGCTTCCAGGTTTGATAAAGACCTGCTGCAGCCAAGGTGTCCTCAACTGTAAGGATGATGTTTAGGCAGGAAAAACTCACAATATAATTTAGTGTGATAAATAATTGTCTTCTAGTCTTATATTGTATTTTCATTTGAGATTCAAGAAAAGGTTATCTAGAAAATTTCTCTGTTTATGCATAATGCAACCCTATTTCTAAATCTGTAAAGATTTAAAAACCCCTGTAATCTAAATTTGGCTTCTCACATGATTTCATGCCAATTATTTCTTGTGTACAAAGTCTCCCAAAGGCGCAAGCAAACCTTAATAACCAAGATATAGTAGTAAACTCTCTGTGGTTGAACATATTCTGTTCTCGTTTTTGCCTCCAGGTATGAACAGCCATAGCAGTTAGAGCTATCTTTAACATCTTTGCTGTGTCATCAAGTGCTAAATAAGCAAGGCTGCTTTTTGTTTGTATTTTTGCAGACAGCTTGTGTCTTGTTTTTTTACGCAGTGAGAGTAGGTTGTATTTGGCTCAAATGAAATAATCAAATTTGACAATTTGCTGTTTGCAACAAGAATATTAGAGAGTCAGTGAATTTAGTGGATAACTGGGACATGGGCATTAATACTGAAAGGCTAAATGAATTTACCATTTATAGAGCAGAAAGTGAATGAACATTTATGCATTCTCTCTCTCGTGTATGTGTAGGTCACCACATCCATTTTTATCAGGCTCCTAGTAGACTAGACTACATTCTTCTGGCAGTGCTGAGAGAAGCAAGTTAGACTTCAACCCAGATACAGGCGGTGGCACACGGCGGGGGTGTACAGTGTCAGAGGTTTCAGTGTAGTCTGATATCACCCTTACATCAAGTGGTACTGACGTAAACCTTATATTAGCCCTTACAACAGCCACCCATAATAATCTTCAAAGGCACCGGTGGTGGTATGTCTGAAGTCCATCACACACGCATGCTCCCGACCCCGTGGCGGGTCCCACAACCCTCCGTCTGTGTGGGGTTCAGGTTGCACCGTGTCCAGTAAAGATCCTGTTTCACTGCAGGTGTTCCATCAAAGTGCTGGCTGGTGCACTTCTGGACTCACACTCTGGCACCGTTAAATGCCTGACTGGCTGCAAAGACCCAGCCAGTCATTAGACTGCACGCGTGTGCCGGGGCACGACGATGGGTCTCCGCTGCAACACATCTGAGCCTTGTGGCCAGAGGTGTCATCCAGGGGATTCACTCAGACTCCTCAAGGGCCCTCCTCCCTCCTCCTTCCTCCTCTCCTCCTCTTCCTTTTTGTTCCCCAGTGCTTGTAATTGAAAATGTATTTATTGCAGGGCCAGAGGCTGGACTGAGGAGAGGGAGTCGCTGCAGCTTATGAAGATGCGGCTGAGGTGAGGGCCGCAGGGTTTGGCTCCTCTTCAGCACCACCAACTCACTCACACAGTCAATTTTTTTTTCTTTTTCTTTTTTGGCTGCTCTCTTTGTTTACTGCGCCCTCACATACTTCTCCCTTCTAACTCCTCTCTGTTTGCTCATCTTTTCTTTCAGTGTCTTGCCTTTCATTTCTGTCTCTTTTATCCTTTGTCTCTCTTTATCATTCTTGATTGAGCGTGTATAAGGTCCATTTCAAATGCAAATGGTGCCGCTCAGATTGATACAAGTTATGTGCTGCCAATAGCAATTTGTTCAAAGGAAAGCTTTGTCCATTTTACATCCATAGTTTTTGTCATTATTGTTGAGAGTCTCTGAAGTTTGTCCTTAATGAAGCTCATAAACACCTAAAAAATTAAAAGTGAAATCAAATTTATGTGTTTGCATCCTTTACATAATGGGCTGTAAAATTTGCTTTGTAGGAAAATTTGTTTCATTTCAAGTAGCTTTGTTTGGATTATTTTCAAAGCGTTCTGTGTTGTACATTTTCACAGCAAACGCCACGAAAACCAGTGACATAACTTCAAATGATACCTAGGTTTATTTAAGAAAATACAAATACTTCTTTACCTCTTGATGTTGGATGGCTTCATTCTAAGAAACCTTTGTTCAATAAACAATCTGTATGAACTCAACAGGAGTCGAGAAAAACAGATGAAATTGAGGGACTTTTTTGTCTTATATTCCTTAACTTTTATTTAACTTATATCTTATTTTTTTCTACTTACACTTAGGGGAGATTTCCCTGAAAAAATGTACTTTTGGAGGAAATATTTTTTTACCAACCTTGAAAACAATTACTGGCTAAAACAGGCTGCTAGTTGCAATATTTTGACACTTAATAGAGAATACTTTGTCCCTGGTGTCCTCTGTGTAACTACACAATGATCTCTAGTAGCCCAAGCACTCCAGTCTTCTGCTCCCCATTAGACTGGAGCAGTGCGAGATGAAAATGGCCTTTCCCTCAGCAGACCTCTTGAGGGGCCCTCATAAAGCGTGATTATCTTTTACGAGTTCCCCTTTCATTCCCAGGTCTGGCTCGTTGAGAAGAGCAGTGCAGCCACTGGGCCTCCCTGCTTTATCAGACCTTTGGATGGGGAGGAAGGGGGGGAGTGAGAGGTGAGGAGAGGTGAATGAGGTGCTGGGAACTTTCTCCCCCAAATCCTCACTGTGTTTTTGCAGGCGCTTGGTAGAAAGATGTAATCTCAAACATATGTCATATGGGTTTTGGTTCAGAATGCATTGCACTTGTAGATTATGCCCACAGTAGTGATTTCCTCCTGAATTAGATTTTTGCCAGGATGGTAAAGTCTCTCAAACATAATTGGACAGTAGCACTCCTTATAACAGGGTAGCCACCTGTTTTCAATGGTAGGGTACACTGTGATTCATAGGTGTTTTGTGTTTTATGTTTATGGCTTTTGATTAGGAAAGAGTAGAGTTACAGATATTTTACATGGAAAAATATACTCTTGTCCAAGAGTTTGAAAATATATCCTCTTGGATTTGTACCTCTGTGTACTTGTGTGGCAGGCACCAAAAAGGGACCACAGGGTATCTTTAGTATGTCCTATTACCTCTCCTTCCCTACATATGTCTCTGCTTTGAACCAATCTATCTCTAAACCAGTGAAAATCATCAGCAGCTTTGCTTAAGGCAGCACCAAAATGTGGCTCCTCTTTAACAAAAATGTAGGAACATCTGAAGGGAAGGTTGCAAAATGTGTCCCTTTTGTGGAGAGGCTCTAGGAGGGCGGATGGTGCGGGATGGCGTGAGCATGCCTTGAAATCACCCACAAAGGGATTCAAGGCACAACAGTAGCCTTTGGCTGGGGATGGTTATCACTTGCATCCGCTGCCACTGCCTCCAAGACACGCTGGCTGAAACGCCAGCACTCCTGGAATCTGTCAAACTGTCAGCTGCAACAGGAAAATAAATAGGAGGGTGAAGAGATGGAGTAAAAGTAAAGAACCTTGAAAGCACAATGGCTAACTGAAAAAAAAAAAAATCACCCCTGCAAATGTCTGATTGGTGGCTGGCCTAGGGTACGCATTTTGGCAGGCAGCAGCATGACAATAGTGTTTCTGAAATAAGATGGAGAGCCTGAGCTACGATGAAATGGTGGCTGCTAGCATTGTCTTCATAGCAATTCTTTGACTTCCCTATGACGAATCCCAGTAACACAGACACTTGGCAGACCAAAGTGGGCTGTTTTGCGCTATAGAGGGCCCCTGCACATGAGAAGCCAAAGAGAACCTTTAAAAACGAAGCAAGATGTAATGCAGCTTTTTTATGCTCATTCTGGGCCTGTGATAGCTGCAGTGGCATGGATTTGTATCCCAGCTACACTGAAAGGGCTGCTGAATTGGATGGAGCTTTAAAGTGAAGCAAGAAAGCTCTGGAAAATCGGCCCTCAAAGGCACATTTCAACTGGAAAGCGTTTCTTTTAAGCTGTCACTCCCCGGTAGTTGACAATCCTATTATGGCACCAACTTATTGTAATTAAGAGGGAAAAGAGATATATGGGCAAAAACACATTCATCAGACCATCTAAGATACAAAGAACTTTGTTGTTTTTCGGTGTTTGGGGGCAAACGAAGTGCTGAACAGCCAGATCACCTTATTTGCATTGACATGTGAGTGATGTAAATGGTATCCAGAAGCCAATTTTTCTTTCTCTGTCTCTCTCTGTCCCTCCATCCCTTCACTTGTGGGCACCACTTTAAAGAGACGTAATGGAAAATAGGTTTTATGGCTTTTATTCTCTCCCATTTTTAGAGGTCAGAGAAATGGAGCCTTCAAAAGAAAATCCTGAGGAGGTAACGATCCTTCACCTCATCAACCCTCCTGCTAAAGTCTAAATACGTTTTGCGCTGAAACTGTGCCCAAAGCCCAGTATAAAGCAGCTAGGAAGGGATTGTGAGCGGCAAGTCCATATGCTGCTATTTATTTGCCTGATAATAAGAGGATTGTGTCTCTTTCTTCTTCATTTTCTCCACAATGGGCAGCTTTTCAAGCAGGAACAGATGATAGCGGGAGTCCTTGAGAGTGACATTGGCTGCCACTGTAGTAATGGAGAGATGTCCTAAAATTTAGGACTGATGACAGTGATACAAAGCCCCCTATACATTGTGGGTAAAGAATGTGCACATGATGATATTGTACAACATAACATCTTAATCTTAAGTGACTGTCCTCTCTAGGAGCAATGAGGCCTGACCTTTGAACTTTGTTTTCCTGTCATGCTCCCACACGACGATGATTGGGACCGTAACACTTAAATAAACATAGATTTTATTAATCAAAACTTTAAACCTGAGAATTGTTTTGCACTTTATTTAACATGTCAGAGTATATGGCTGGTAAGGTCAGGGGTAATAGTCTTGTAGGCTCTTCATGATTTTTAGCATATATATCTTAACATCTGATACTCCCCTATATGTCTTTGATCTCCATTCTCTGCTCCCTCTCATGGACCTGTCTTGTGTTACAAATGAAGGCGCTGAGGGGGTCAGAATATCAAGGGCCAGACTGCTGACATACAAATACATAGAGATACTCCTTTAGTGTTTCTCCACACCTCCAGCAGCTGTGTTTTAGGGCCATCACTCATCCTCCAAGAGTCTGTCTATAGAGACTCAGCAGCTGTGTCACAAATCCCCTCACCGTCATAATTGTTCAGTGGAGAATTGTCCATATTATCTTCATTTAAAGGTTTTCACATATATTTTAATCACTTTTTGTTAAATTAAGGCAATGGCAAACATGAGCTTGTTGGATCTTGTGATTATTCTGCTTTTGAATGTATTAAATAATGAAAATAGACAAAAAATTATTGGCAATTACAGTATGTGACTGAATTATAAATTACATCTATGGGGCAGATATTGCTTAATCCTTTCCTCATAGAGCAACACTATCTCATAGGAATAATTTTGTTACTTTACTTACTTCCATTATTCCGTATTATGTTCAGTGGGAACATTTTTTCCAGTAATGGAGACATTTTTTGGAGACAGGGTTGCATAGAGCCACAAAGTGCAAAACAGGGCAATAAATGTACAAACATAAATCTACTTTTATAAGTGAAGCAAACAAGGTGGGGTCAATTCGCTATCAGAAGTTCCTGTTTAAAATTACATGTATGGTAAGCAAACAATCCAGTCTAACTGTACCTTAAGTCTTAAGCGTATAAATACAACCAGCTGTTCTGATAATAATGATGAATTACAATATGGTTGCTAAAGAGTGTGTTAAGCCATACAAACTTTTTTACAATTCACACATACTCACATCTACCATGTCTCCTAGACATGATGTTAATGTGCAACTAAATTGTTTTCCCAATTACATTGCTGTGGCAAATGTAATCACTACCTGGATTATATTCACAGGTAACCTTTTTTGAATGAATGAAGCACTACATTCATATATCACTCTGAAGTCAAAGGGAGGAGGTAAGGGTGGGTGGAGGGCATACAAGATGCCACAGTCCTGGGTTTGCAGCCTGAGTCCCGTGTGTGGTTAGGTTTAGGCAACGAAAGCACTTTGGGTATGGTTAGTGCAAGATTGTGGTGTGCCTTAAATGTTATGCTTCAAATCACTGTGGATTTTTTCTGTATTAAACCAAGACCAATCTTTCCCTAACCTTAACCAAGTGCTGCCTGTGCCTAAATATAACCATAAAAAGTCTACAAGGGGGCAACAAGGTACTACCTTTTCTCTGAACATTTCACTCATGCATTCATAATCAACATTTTTGCAATTTGCCAAATATGTTAATTAACAACATTTTCTCATTATGTTGAGAGAAAATGTAATTCTGCCAGCATTACATTTCTAGCAAAACATATTTGCCATTGCAATTCAGTTGCACATTCTAGGAGACAGGCTTGCTCACATACACCAAAACCCTCACCTAACCCCAGCTTTCTCTAGTCTTATATCTACACATAACCATTATAAGTCTTAGGCCTTAACCAACCTTCTACTCTACTGGCCAATCACAGTTCTTCAGTCTGTAACTCTCAAGTATCCCATGTGTGCTTCTGTTAGGGCGCCCAGAGTTTCAAGCAGTGCCCCTGCACATGCACTCGCACTTAAAAAACACAAACACACAGGTAGTATTTCACACCAGGAGGCTAGCTGGCTCGACACCCCCTCTGTGCCTGTGATTTTGGCCTCAGTGATTTACATTGTGTGTGAAAGAGGGCGGCTGGCTGTGTCTTAATGCAGAGCACCGCGAGGGAGGGAGAAGTGGCCCGTAATGAATTGGTGTTAATGAGCTGTTAACTCTGCTCCAGCCCAAAGCACCATAGTAACCCCTGCTGCTTGGCTTCCAAGACAACACAAATATATACAATCTCACACCCACACACACACACATATGCACAGTGGAATGCAGACATTTGCTGAGAAAGAAATTTTTCAGCGTAAACGCCAGTAGTCAAAGTGTACATTCAGACGTCACGTCACCCACAGACACACAGCCTCTCCCACACACACTCACTCATACACATGTTCATTGTCACGGGTGCGCATGTACGTGCACACATACTTGCATGAGCACCCACGCACATGCACACACTCTCCATCCCAGCACATATTCAGTCAATCGGCCTCTAACTCCCAGGCTAAACAGGCCCCCGGCTCAGAGGCAGTAAATCTTCCTCATGCTGACATGTACTTGTGGATGGCGTACACCCAGCCGAGCTATTGAGCAGATCAGACTCAAATAACATTTGCAAATAATTCTCAGTGTTTGTTTTTCCCTAATGGAGAGCCGGGCGGACAGGATTTACTACATTTCAAATAAGTTCAAGTGTCAGACACCGACAGAAAAGTATTTTAATTTCCTATACCTAAACTATTTATTTTTGGATGTATTGGGATATAAGGGTATCATACATGTACAGTATTTTTCTTTATTATAAAACAATCAGTCCCTCAACTTCTTTGTGTGCTGACCATTTTAACAACAACAACACTCTTTGCATAATGACCAGCACTGAATTCCAACTATTTGTTGGGCAGTCCCACAAAATTGCCCAGTATGAGCCTGATGACGCTTCATCATCAGTACAGTAACTACTAGTGCACCTTTTCAGTGATTTTATACTTTGAGGTCCAGTTTTATTTTGCTGTTAGTTGTAAACTGTCAGCTGCCACTTCTTCTTTGTTTCTCACTAAGAGTGGTTCACCTCATTTTTAAAAGTGTGCTTCTCTGCCTCCAAAAAAAAGTAGTTTTCACTTTTCGCCAGCCTTCAGTTGACTTTTGTGTAAGCTGAAAAAAGGCAGAATGATGTGAATGAATCCTCATCCCTAGTCACTGCTTGTTAGCCTTGACAAGTGTTTATGAAATGTTTGTGAAAATACCTTATGAAGACATGCCGCCCTCTCATAAAACCTGAGGCACTTTGGTGGCACTGTTGGAGATATGTTGCCTTCCACATTTTAACAGCAAAAAAGAAACATGAACAACACAAGTCTGAATGTCTAACAGTGTTTTGTTCAGCCAGTCCTCAATAGTGGTGTATCTGTGTAACTGCCTAAAAAGGAGGGAATCACAGTACATCATTAGTTGTCTATAGGTTTTTGGACAAATGTAATTAGCATCACTTGGAAAATAAATAACTGTTCAGGCAGGATCCCAGCCTGCCTTCTGCCAGGAGGACAAAGGCGCTCTCTCTGTACCCGCACAACACTGACTAGGAGCAAATCATCCTAGTGCTGATGCTGAGCCTGATAAGCCTGCTCTAGCTCTACACTTCCTCACACAGTCTCACACACACACACACATGCATATATACAGTCCTGCCGCCCGCTGCCTGTTTCTGAGAAACCAAATACCGAGGGGGGAAAAAAAAGAGATCTGTGTTTTCAGTGTTTGACTCACCTGAGGGTGTGTGTGTGTTTGTGGTTTAATGTGTGTGTGAGAGCATTCTGCTGTTCTGAATGTGCATGTCTATGAACAAATGTGTGCCCCCACTTTAAGCTTGTTGGAGGTAAGAGGCCAATTAATGGAGGATGCTGTTAAGTGATTTTAGAGGCTTCGCTGGAGATTTAAGGGAAGGAAGAAAGATGGCCGCCCGCAAGGTGCTTTAATAGTCCCTGACAGCGCTAGTGCTTTATAGCTAGCAGCTGGTCCAGGTGTTAGCCTCTGCCTGAGCACACATGCACATACACACTGCCTGCCTCATTAAGGTCGGCCCTAACAGGAGAGCTCTTGCGGTTTAGAGCTGAGTCTGACGCAGAGTGTATTTGCAGCCTGTGTGAACGCACATTAAACTGCTAGCTTGCCTGGAAGGGGAAGAAAACATGAGTGGAGGGAGAGATTGGGTTGGTTGTCATGCTCAGGCATTCAAATTGCCATTTGTTGTGGCATATAAAATACCCCCAGAAACAACTGCCACGTTTATAGTTTCTCTTCCCAACGCCAGACAGAGTTTTACAGTCCGATGTTTACAGTCATCACGACCACCAAATTTGTGTTGTTGTGTACGTGACCTTTTACTGAGTTGTCTTTTTTTCTCCTTTCTCAACAAGCCTGGGGTGTATTACATTAGCATGAGCACTGACCATGTTTTTACTATGTGGTGTTTAACACATGCTGCGAGTACGTGGACGTCCACACCCTAAATTCCCCAGATAATTAAATTGGGAGGGGGCTGTTGCTGTGTCATGAAAAAAATTGATTTATTCTTTTTCTTTTTGTAATCTCTTAATTCTCTAAACTAGACAACAAAAAATTCCAATGAGTCACTTGGATGAAAAGCAGTTGGTGCAGTTCATTGAAACACTGATTAGATGTGTATTAGGGGCACCTCATCAGCAGGCTGTTCCCAACAGGACCATATCATCGTAGGGAGGCTTTGGAGTGTTGGCCAAGTGTGTGTGTCTGTGTGAGTGTGCTGGGGGAACCTCCACATGCAATAATTGTAATTTGGCAATAAGTAGCTTAACCAACGAGGGGAAGTAAAGGGAGCAGGGTGCTGGAAATAAGCAGCACCATGGGGGAAGAAATACAAGAGATTATCAGTTTGGAGGGCACTCCTCCTCACCCCCCGCTAGGGCACTCTCTTACCCTCACCGAGGCCAACATTCACCTCAGGTCAGCCATATCTAATGTTACTGGACCTCTCCTGGTACAGGGTTATGAAACAAAGGTGTACCTCCCATTCATGTCCTTTGCTCTCTCCACAGGTCTGCTAATGAACATTACAGACTGGTTCACTGAGAAGCTAAAGATGCTCGCCGCTGGTATTCATTCCCCCACCCCCCCGCGGTTTCCCATGAGGACAACGATCCTCAAAGAAAGTGTTTTCTTTTACAAGCCTTTCACTTTTTGGAGTGTATCACCCATGTAACAGGAAATGGGATGTCCCACCTTAACTGTTACTAGGCCATTTTGTGTGTGTGTGTGTGTGTGTGTGTGCGCGCACACGTATTTATTAGTGTTGAGGCTACACTCAAGCACACATTACCTTTTTTTCTTTGCTTCTTAAGTGTCACTGATCTGATGTTTTTTTTCAGTGTGAACAGAGAAAACTGAATGAAGCAACATTTCTTCAATCTTGACTATAAGTATAAGATTAGAATAGATACCTTCATTCGTTCACCTCAGAGTCATGTCACAATTTTGCGTCCCCTACAGCTTGACTGTTATTCTCAAACCACATGCTCCTCCGTATGAAGGTGACAGTAAGTAGGAGGATAAGGAGAGAGCAGTGCTTTAACCATTTTCTGTTGTCTGGTTATATGCTGATTATTTTATCACCAATTTACCCAATAATGATAATATTAAAAGAGCTGCTGTATAGCCCACGTTGGATTCCATTCACATTCACGCAGTTCCCATTATGTGCAATATAGGGCACATGTTTTAATTCACACTAACTGACACAAAAAATTCCCATTTCCCTATAAATGAAGCATAATGTGAAAAAAAGATGTTTAGAGATATTTGATTGATCTGTACGATCAAATATTGAGCATCATATAATTGAACTGAACATTTGTAGGGATCATGGGCATTGTTTTGTCTGAAGCAGAGCTTGCAAAAGGTCATTAAGAGCTGAGTTTACAATAAGAAGAGGCCTGCTGATCCTAGCTCAATTTTAAGTCATCTTGCAACAAATTCCTCTGCCTGCCCAGGATCATCTTAGTCCCAGTATTGATATACCATTCTTGATTTATTGCCCAGTGTGATGCAATGCTTTTTTTTTCAAAAATATAGGCTGTTTAAAGTCGTCCAGTATGTCTCACAGTAAAGATGCTGAGTGTACAAACTAAACTTTGTCTGCTCAGACTCATACCGAAGTTGTGCTTTGATCTCAACATGAATGTGTCTATTTGTGTCCCTTTAAAAACTTCTGACAGGAAGTCCAACCAGGGTTATACATTTGTTGAGGCAGTGAATTTTCGGGATGTGGTTTTTCTGGAGGATTTAGATCTCAGATGATAGTTAGCCAGACTGTCTTTGTTTGTCATTAGACCTTTTCTTTGATGGTTTTTGAATGCTACGTGTTTCTGCATTCAGACGTGAAACTGGATACTTATCCGAGCCAAGTTGAAAGCATTTAATGATATCACAATATTATGATAATCTGACCAAAAACATATGCCACTGAGGAAACAGCAGAAGTATGAGACTGGTAGATCGGCAGGCAGTGCCACTTTAACTTTAATAGTCCAGAGATATTACAGCCTATGTGCTACTGTACATTTTGGCAAGACAAAAGACAGTCTGCAGATACTTCACCACAGGCATGTCTCCCTATATGTAACTGCATGTGTGGGCGTGTGTCTGGATGCAGTATATAGAGGGGAAGCATGGTTTGGCGAAGCCCTTGCAGACATGCAGGAACATGACACATAGTTCCTCCTGCGTATCCTCACAAACCACAATGAAGCTGCATTAATGATAAGCACCTGGATTCCCACAGGCTCCCAGTTAGGTCCAATTGGTGGTAACTGATAAATTGGGATGAGTGGGAGTTAGACTGCAAGGCCCAGTGAATGAACCCTTTTCACATCTAGATGCAAAAGAGAGCCTAAAGAGAGAGATGAAGAGATCCTTTATACTGGCAGTGTGTTCACATGAGAGGAGACCACACGCTTGAGAGAGAATGAGATAGAAAAAGAGAGAGAGGGACAGTGTCTTTCCCAGACAGCCCATGAGAATCCAATACACTCCCACGCGTCTGGGATTGTGTGTGGCCACCACACACACACATGCTACACGCCACATGTGTCCGTGTTCATCCCCTCCTCGTAACATCAACCCTTCGCTCTCTCAATCCGGGCCACACTCCCCGCCGACTTTGATGCGTTTTTTTCTCGATGTGTACGACAATAATCTTTTTCACCCCTCCAAAAGAGCGGGCCATGGGAAGAAAGGCCCTGCTCTCGAGGCTTTGCTTCATCTTTTGCCCTGGCTCTCCAGCGAGACAAAATCGCTTCGCCGGCACCACAGTGCGGTTCAACTGCAGCTGAAAAGAGACGGGGACCAAATCCCTCTCATACACAACAAAACAACACTGTAGCCTTTTCAGTGTGACTGCCCACAAGGAAAGGGCCTTTTCTGTCTGTGGCGGACACAGTGTCTATCTATCTATCCACTCCCCACAGATGTTGACACTGTTTGTTGCGGGTTAAGATGCCCTCTAAAGACCATTGTTCCCCTTGTATCTTCTCTGTTATTGAGTTTTTCCTCTCTTTCCAGGCAAGGGCCGGAGGTAGAGAGGGACGAAAGCGGTGAAAGACCTCCGGATGGCAGTCAGCGCTCCAGGGGGCCTCTCTGCCCAGAGAGACCCCACCAAAGGGCTTCATTGTGGGTAGCAGCAGGCAGCCACTGAGGGCTGTATGCTGGAAGTATTGTGTTGCTGGATAGACCCGAGTCCCTCTCCAGAACAGGGTCAAAGGTTAGCCCCCCTGTGGACTGCTCCATACCTGCCCTGCCCTGTCTCCCCCTTCCACTCTCGCAGGCCCAGGGACACACAGTCACATACAATGGAAACCAATCAACACGCTACTAAGGAGACTCTTAAGATTGAGAGGTAGCAGAGCGGAGAGACTAATTCAGTGCACTCTCCACTTTTCGATGAATAGGTAATTCAATTAATGGGCCCATGAGAGGGAATAACGAGCAAGGCAGGTCAGAGGCTCCTCTCTGCAGTTTACAAGGCCACGTCTCAGCACTTCAGCAGGATAAAAATCTTATCGCAGACTCAAAACAAAAACCTTTGATGACATCTCAGCTATCGTCATTGTTGATGTGGGTGTGAGTCATAAGGTGGCGTGTGTACGTGTGTGTGTGTGTGTGTGTACAGCTGACTGTGTGGCTCTGCATGTGTGGATATGTAAGTAAGTCCGCTTTTGGACGCAACGGGATGGTGAAAGAGCATGTCAAACATTTGGATCTATGCTGAGCCAGATCCCGCCCCTATCGCCTTATCTTGACACCCCTGTGCATGCAGGGAATGCTTGCTCTCATGCCTCCATGCACCGTCAGCTCTTCAAACACGAACACGCAGCTCTGCTTATTAGACAGCCCCTCTGCGTGCGGACTAACTGTGGAATACAAAATTGGACTCCCTGAAAAATGTAATTAATCTTGCGTTGTCGTATTCTTAATGCATGTCGGCCTTTTTTTTTTTGGATGTCATTGATTTCTTTAACTGATTGTAAAGCACTGTGTATCACTGTTTTGGAAAGGTTAATGGGATTAGAATAATGAAAATAAGGGGAAATACATACAATATTATTGTGATTGTTGTCAGTGTTTGGTGATTAAATTTCAACTGTGGATTTATCACGTAATGGTTTTCTCGAGATACAGTCTTTTGCAACAGCATTTCATTTTCTGTGTATTTGTATGAGATGTTTTGTTCATATATTAATTTATTGTATTTATTGATCCATAATTGTGATAATGTTATTCATGAAAATTGAACAGAACTCCCTCTTACTTTTTTAGGGGACCTTTCCAACAGGTTATATCACTGCCATATAATATCATAATTAGAAGTAGTAGTCTACTATCGATTATAACTTTAAAACAGTTCACATTTTTAAGTTGGTTTTATCAGCTGTTAACACACTTGAGTGATTCAGCTGGACAAATGGAGGCTGAAGAATACAGAAAGTGCTCTTTTCTGAGTCTATTTATTTATAGAGCACACTTAAAAACAACAAACGTTGACCAAAGTGCTTTACAGAGAGACTAACTTAAGGGATTATTTAATGTGTAGTGTTTATGACAGAGGATTGGTGCCGGTAGTCATCACTGATTGGTGCTGTCACTGGTGATATATGAGTGTGCAGCGGCATCTCTGACCTCAGATTAACAGTACATTAACCCTCTTTCTAGGCGAGGCCAGCATGCCTCTTAAACCCTGACCCCCTGTCCCCTCACACCACCACAGGGGGTCCGCAGTCGCCGCTCTCCCCTCCAAACTCTGCAAGATGCCACATTGTGTTCACCCTGGACCATTGTGTGCAGCGCTAAATAATGTGCATTCTACATCCCCCGGTTCTCATGCTGACATCCAGTGGATGTCCAGGGCTGGAGGGCTCCTGTTGAGACTTGTAGTGTCCAGTTTGAGCGCCGCCCCTGGAGGGGAGCTTGACCAGGAGCTGCAGGTAGCTTTCATAGCTGCCTGGCAAGCCGGCTCCTTCCCCCAGTGTCCTGCTGCTAGAAATTTGTTGTCCCCCTCTGAGTGTCTTTTTGGGAGTGTCAACCGTGGGGCCCCTGATGAGAGATTTGTTGATATGATAACTCGATTAGGCTCCAGGATGGATGACATTTTGGCAGAGAGCCAGTCAGCAGCACCCAGGGAGGCACTGACTCGTCTCCTTAACCTCTCCTTGGGAGGCAGCAATTAGTGGTAGTAATTGGTGAATTAGCAGTGTTGCTACATGTATTCTCTGCTTCATTCTCACCTCCTTTTGGATGTGGGTAGAGTAAAAGCCAGGCAACTGAGCACCTGTTAAATCACCATCTTTTACAGTCAATAGGTCTGCCTCAGTACATTCACCTTTTTGCGTTCCATCCATGGCATCATTTTTCCACTGTGCACCTCTGAAAACACAAAGTGACTTTCCAGACATTTTGTTGCTGATGGGAAGGCTGCCTTTTCTTATTTCTAACTGACGCTGTTCATTATGCGGCTCCATGTTTGCAGTTCAGAAACGATAATTCAATTAATGCAGCCAAGGCCTGCGTTTCAAAATCTGGCCTTTTTGTCTGAGAGATTTGCATTATAAAACTCTTCCACACAGCTGAAGGTCCTCACAGCTAAAGGAACGTTTTATGCTTTTAAAATGTTAAGATGGCAAAATTAAATATACACTCTCAAACAAGGTTGTTACCTTGACAACGGCATGTCCCCATTGTTTTCTCATGTAAATGTTTCATAACTGCACAATGTCAGTTCATCACAAAATACAAAGGCAGAGTCTGTTCAAATTTTAAAAAAATAAATCAAGTTCAAAAATTTAAATCTTTAGATGACTATATGTTTTGTTGCCTGACATCACAGGGAATGATAAAGGAGATGATTTCTACATTAAAGGTCTGATGGAAACATACAAAATATTGTCATGAGTGAAAGTCTCACAGCCAAAGAAATGTCACATTTTGCTGTTTAAAAACTGCTGAAATTGTGACATAAAAGTCACTTTGGACCTGGTTTTTGTGCAACGCTCCCACTGTCCAATCAGAAATGGACAGAGATCATTTATTATTCATGTGATTTATTTTAGTCAGCATAAACTCTTGATGATTAGTCTGGCAAAACTACAAGAGATATGAAACAATGAAGGCGGAAAAATAATTTCTCATTATGACATGGAGTTTTGGCAAATGTTGCTTTTTAAATAATTTCATAGATATTTGATATCACTGATGTTAGTAAGAAGAATTTGCTAAGGAGGATGATACAGATGAATAAATACCTCTAAACGCCAGAGTTCAGACATAAGTCTAATTAATCATTACTGAAAACTAAGAAATCTCATACTGTATGTACAGTTATCTACATACATTTGGGGTTAGTTTTTTTCCTTCTCTACAAATTCCTTTAGAGTTTTTAGTATTTCGCAGTTAAAGTGATGCAGACTACAAGATAGTCCAGAAGAGCAGCCAAAGAAAAATCTTACAGGCCCTTTTCTAGCAGTTTAATTACCTCATCTCATCTTCCACTCGGGTCTGTGAAGCTTGTTGACTCTGCTGACCTTTGACCCGGCATGCACTGTGAGTTTAGTCTGACGTATTCAAGGTGTTACCATCTGTGTCCCCCCCACCACCCTCTACCCCCACCCCTCATCTCTCTCTGGACAAGTCTGCTGTGTTTAAACCCACTGAGCTGGAAAAGTTGCTTACAGTGGACTGTTTGTTTGTCTTTGTAAGTGTCTCAGCCCTGGAGAAAGGACGGCTAGAGGAGTCGCAGGGCTCCTGGAGGACACTTGTCTTTTCTCTCTCTCGCTCCAGAGGGCTGAGGTTCTCTGCACCTACGAGTTAACTTGTAACTCAATGACCTCTGACTCTATGCGTATCTAAACAGAACAATAGCTGTTTCCAAACTTTACTTGTATGTTTGTGTGTGTTTGTGCGTGTGTGTGTGTGTGCTTCTATGTGACAGTTGGAAACTCTAATTGAATTTAGGGCTGAAACCATTTTTATAATATCAACATAACCCATATCAATGTACATTAAGACTCAAAAACATAACACACAACACAACACAACACAAAACTGTCCAGAAAAGTCCAGCCCCACCCTATACTGTGTACCCTTGTCTTATCCTCGTCTATTCCAGAGAACAATGTCCTTTTATTACTGTATTGTATGTTTCAACAGCAAGCTGATCCAGGAAAGGCCTCCACAAGTTTATGAACTCCTGGACATTTCCTTTGAGTACAGAGTTAGTTTTTTTCAAATGGAAACACATTAAAAACTTCTCTATACCACACTGTGACAGTAGGAGGAGCGTCCTTAATTCATTTCAACAGAACACATTTTCTTTCCAAAAGTAGCGGTTTATCAAGTAGTTTATGTTTCACAGAAGGAAGTGATGCACTTTTAGAAGGTAGACTCAACAAAAAGAGACCTGGTTCTTTCTTAATTGTAATTTTAAAAATATTACTAACTTCTTTGGCTATCCAATCCCAAAACCATGAAAATAATTCCCTTGTTCTTTCTGACATTTAACACATAGAGGTGATAGTTTACAATCCATTTTATTTAGATTAACTGGGGTTATGTGTAATCTATGAAAAATTTTATATTGAATTTTCCTTAATTTATAGCTGGTACCAGGTCCTTAAATATAAGGATTTCCTGGCTTTATTTGTCATATATGACAGTATATGAAATATCTTTGGAAACAAGCAACCTGAAGATGTCACTTTGGGCTTTAGGAAACTGTTATGTTCACTATTCACATTTTGTAGACCCACTGCATTAACTGAAAAAAATATCTGCAGATTAATTGGAAATTAAAATAATTGTTAGTTGCAGCCCTAATTTATGCAAAAACATTTTTTTTCATTACAAAAAATAAATATATGTAATGAATACTACAAATCTAAAAGCACATATTTACATGCTTTATATTATGGAACACATAAATGAAAACCTAGGCCAGATCAGTTGTATATATCAGTTTACCATGTATTTAATGCAATAATCTTTAGATATGAAACAGTTTATAACCGTTTAGGGTGCATTTATAGGAGCATGGGATCTCTTTTAGCTGGTACACCCAGTGATAAAATAAAACACAGAAGGGAGATGATGAAAAATACTGTGACAAAATTAAATGCTTAAGCACATAAAAGCGAGTATGAAAATGGTATAGAAGGGAGAATGCAAATGAGAAGAAAACAGCTGGTCTTATAAAAACATTAAGACAAATTAAACAAATGAATAATGATGCCAATTTTGCACAGAACTCTTAAAATTAAGAACCAAGAAAAATAACCCTCTCCTCAGCTTGGCAGCATTTTTGAGGTAATCTAATGGTTTTGAAAGCATTTCAATAACCCAGGGGTCGTAGAATTTTCTGAACCCACAGAATAAACTACCAACATTTTATGGCAAGAACTTCTAACCAAGAAGTTACACGAGGTTGCAGCATTACATTTTTTTTTTTTTTTTGCAATGATTAGTTCCAGTCTGTCTGTGCAATAATGCCTAGCTTGTTTAAACACCCCAAAATGTATTTTAATGTGACTGAAGTGGACTAAACAGGTGTAATCAGTGAGGTATCAGAGCTTTTACATGGATTCATTAGGTCAGGTCTATTTCAGGAAGCATGAGAAGGGAAGATGTGTGTGTCAGCCTCTACTTGATCAATCCTCCCAATTAGCAGGGGTGCTGCAGGGGTGACTAGGGTTGTCTGGGGCTTCCAAGCAGTACAGGGCCTTTCAGAACCACGAGACAAAACTGTACTTAATTAGATGCATGGTGTTAAGTGCATCTGATCTAAGAAGATGTCAAAGATCCAAGAATATAGTAGTAGAGTAGCGGCCCTGCCAGCAAATGTTCAAGTGTAAATCCACCACTCTTATTTATTTTGCAGCCATTTGCATGCCTGAACTTTCCCCAAACAGCCAAGGCATTCACTGTCATCCTGCTGACGTGTGACTGACACTCTACACAGACCGTTAAATTGAGGAACATTGTTTCAAGAGAACTTCAGTGACGTCTGTGTGGTTTGAATCTTTTCTGACGATCACTGTACAAATCAACAGCTACACCAGCTAAACCGTGTCCCAAAGTCTTAACAGATGGCGCTGCGGTGTCCACGCTGACTGATGTGTCATCCTGTAGTAATGACACCACAAACAAGATGTGTTGGCCCAGACTCTGAGCGCACATCCAATTTATCCATATTCATCATTCCTGCTCTCGAAGGAATTTGCTTTGTTTCGACATGCTGATAGTGAGTGAATATTCTGTTCCTCTCTGGCATTCATTTAGTCCTACAGAACATTGTGGTGTTGGTGATGAATTTCACAACACACAGTACATGATGCTGCTTGGGTGGCAGTAACAGGAACTTGGCCAGGCTTTGCTCTGTGATTTAGAGGAGACGAGTTATAAATATCACTCTCGATAGGAAGACACTGCCACCTAGTGGGCAAAAGCCTGCACAAGCTTTTACTGCTGTAGAGTGCAATTATTATACAATTCTGCCATCTAAAGGCTATTTTTGAACTGCTCATGATGAAACAGGAGGAGCAGCTACTGTTTGACTGGAGAATATTTGATTCAAAGATCTGCAAAGGTTGATCTTTCTTGTCACTACATCAGTGTTCATACACTGGTCTTTTACACTGAAAATCATCACTGTAAAAGAGTTTGTTTGTTTGGTATTAAAGTGATTGCATAATTGATTAAAAAATGTTCTCTATTTACTAACTTTAGAGAAGTAATGGAACCAAATTGCAGACATTTCAAATGAATCTGAATTTTTAACTGCGTAACCACACAACAACAAAAATTCACTTTTACAGTCATTTTGGGAAAGGTTATGTTTTCTGTGACAGATTTTATTAAGGAAAAAATATACTATAGCAAACACACGAAACACTACAGTATGGTTTATGCACTTCAGCAATGTAGAGGGATGAAAATATAAAATAATGAAAAACTGACGAGTTCATTTTTAGTAAAGTAGAGAACCATAACATTATATTAAGGGATGTGTGCATACGTCAAGGGATGGTTAAGAGGTGTTTGTCTCAGAAAGTATCTCTTCTTTTACTATTAAATCCTCAGCTGTCTGTTTTCAAATCTGAGCACAACTTTAAACCATTCAAAACTCAGCATTTTATTTTATTTAGTCAATAGGTATTTTATAGAGTGGGTAGTATGTGGTATTTTATATTTTAATTTGTCTATTTTGTCCACTCTCCTTGTATATTTTATCTGGTGTCTTTGTTTTAATTTATTTTGATTGTATTTGATTTTATTTTCTTTGATTGTGAAGCACTTTGTGACTGGTGTCTGTGAAGAGTGCTATATAAATAAACTTTGCTTGCTTGCTTGCTAGAGTGCTTCACAAATGTACAATAGCAATGCACTTGTGTTACTGCAGCACTATAATGTTAGTTAAAACTTTAAAAGTCAGTGATAAGATGAAGCTGTAGCCTGGTTAGGTACCTTATTATTCTTTCAATGATGAAATGTCTAAAATCAGTAACTGTAAAATTGCACCTGTTAGACCTCCTCTATACCACAACCATTAGGTGCACTTTGTTTTCCTGAAGAGGATTTTACTAGGATGCATGTTTTATTCTGCAGTAAAAGTGCTGGATTTCTTTTGTGATACTGGAATACTGTTAACATAGAACAATAAACATTTTCTGAATTTTGAGCTTTTAATCCTAAAGTTAAAGATTAACTTTGATGTTTTTGACAACCATTCAGTCATTGTCAAACACTTATCATAAAGTTTACAGGCATAAGAAAACTTTCCCCCCAAATCTGTATCTGCTTTTACTGCAGTGCCCTCTTGTGGAAGAGCTCTATAACTACATGCTTGTCTAACCATTAAGCAAATCCCCCATTCATACATTCCCATAAACATACACTATGTAAAGTAAGGTGAGGAGTGTAGTACAGATTATCTATGGATATAATCTCTTTTACTACAGCTGCTAGACAGCTGTGTCACTTGAACCTTAATAGATGTAATTTCTTGAGACATGCTTGAATTACTGATGCTGCCGTATTTCTTGGGGGGACATTTTCAATAATTTGCCCCTTGGCTGCTGGCAACGACTGTATTCTCCAAAATTTTGAAAGCAAGGAAGGACAAGACCCTGGTAGACCCTAACTTAGTCTTCATATTATAGAGTACATAGAGTTTTGCCCTGTTGATTTTCATGCTATGTTGTCATGTGAATAGGGATCTATATAACTTTGAAGAGTTACAGTCAAATAAAATTAAACATTTTCTTCTGTTTTTTCCCCCACCCCACTGCACCCCTACCTCACTGTCATGCACACATACAAATACGTAAAGTTGATGGTATTATTATCATATTCTAAAAATGTGTATAATCTTAATATCATATTGTTTAATTGTAAAGCAAGTGCAGACTTTGGTCGTAGCACAGAGATGCATTCTTCAGCCATCCAAGTGAGCTGTAGCATCAATAACTGCAGCCTGACTCCCACCACAAGCTAATTGATTGATTAGTTGATTTCATTCTTAAAAGGTCTGATTTAATGCTTTTTCATGTCTGAACTCTGCGTGATGAAACTAATGAATTTGAAAGGTTGTGAAGATTTTCAACAACTGCTGCAAAAAGTCATTATTCTTACTAAAGTGGGGAACTTTGCTTTCTGATTCACAGTCCATGTGCAGGATATTATTTCATCATTAGTATAATAAATCCTTTTGCTGGCATTAGTTAGTTGTACATATTGTATTATTCTTTCAAATGTTTGATGGATGTAAAACGTTCCATGTGACTGAAGTTAAACTGAATGTTTTCCTCTCTGATTATAGAACTATGTTTTTAATTTTTCATTCATTTTGACTTGTATTTACTGTGTCTTGTCTTGTCTTAATCAATGTTTCTTTTTTAAAATATTGACGACAAACAGTGCTAGTCTCATGAGCAGTTTGATTTCCAATATTCCTGTATTACAAATAAATTCTATTGCATGTTAATATTTTCCCCTACAGTATCCCACTATCCCCCCATGTCCGAGCCTTTGTGACACTTTCTTCTTTGGAGACAAAACCTGGCTGAAATGTAATACCATTACCCCAGTTCTGGTCTGTTATGCATTGTATTAAAGTAGGACACACAGTAGTAATGTTACTTCCCAGTGAGTTTTAAGTCAGCTTCTCCAGTGCTGGCTTTGCTTTTCAGCTCACTATGATGGAGAGGAAAGCTTGTTTTGGAGTTCAGCGGTGTAGAACCTGCACCAGTGTTGGGTTTGGTCGCTTGCTTTTCTTACTGCTTCTTGGGACTGAATTTGTTGGTAAGCGGTTTATACTTTTAAGAAAGAATTATCTGGAAAAAAAAAAAGAAAAGAAAAAACAGTTAAAGTACTATGTTGTATAATGCTGTTTGTCACACTTTTGTGATATTATAACATTATAACCATTATGACCATTGAATGTTAAAGACAGAATCCACCTAAAAATGTGACACTGTAATGTACCTTAAATTTTTTTGGTCAAATGGGAAAAAAATGTGTTTTGAGAAATGGAGGAGCATACTGGCAATTATTAACAAACCCAGTTACCATCAACCAGTTAGATTAATCTAAACCCAGCCTTAATTGAGAAGGAACAAGTTAACATCCTCCTCTGAAAGTTATTCTGGGAAATGGAAACTACACAGTGAGGAAAAGTGGGAAGACTACACATTAATCTGCGACACTATGGAACTAAACACCTAGAATGAAGTTAACATCATGTCATATTGTTGGACTCATTTTGTTCTTTAATAAATCTGGTTACTGTCAGCTAAATATAAAGTCAACATCAAGTACCTCCACTACTATTCCTCTTATCGGTGTGTTCCTTCTGAAGTTCAAAATTTCAAATCACTCATGTTTCAACAATGTGATCTCCAGTTTTCCACAAACAATGAGACTTCATACAGTACAATAACAGGATTAGACGTACCGGTTCGCGGTGTTTTTCTGCTGGGTTAAAGTTCACCAAACACAATGTCTCAGGTTCTCAGGGGGTTTCTGGGCCATGGAGAGAAACTGCCTCCAGGCCATCGGAAGAGCAGCCACTCCTGCAGCATTCCTTCACTACAGGTTATCAATGTTTCTGTGTACTTGCCTGAGGAGGAAATTAGGCCAGTTCATATTAGTTCATTCAAACAGCACATTCTACATTTTACTTTTTAATGATGTCAAAATCAAAATATCACAATTAAATGTGTTATTTGCTTTGTGACCTGTCCACAGCGTTGCCACTGCAGATTCCATATGAAACCAACATGACAGAAATGAACGTCCGCAGAAAAAGAAGCTCAGCCTCCGCTGCCACTAAAGAATCTGTTTTTCCATCAAATATTTTGACCACCTCTCATCTCTCTGCTCTCAGAGATCTGGTGTCAGAGAAGAAAATCTCAGGTTTGCACAATTTCAACCACAGTACCTCACTCAACTCATTACAGCATGATGAAATCAAAAACATTATCTGTGAAGGGAAGATAAGTTGACCTGGACCAAGTACTATCTGCAAATATGTTTTGTTGTTTGTTTCACTCAGGTTTCAACTGGATACAGTGCATCACTATTAATTTAGAATTTAAAAAGGTATTTCTAGGCTAGTATTTCTCCACATCCATTAATTAATTTATAACATCAAGTCAAATTTGAGTTATCTAAGCTCTTTTTTGGATTAAATAACTCAACAACTAAACTCGATAAGTGCAGTTGTCTGTGAAAGTTGCTTAAGAAAACTAAAATTACATTTGGTGAGTAAGATGGTGTAATGTATTATGAAACATTTTTTACTGGACTCAGTTCACAACCTACCAGACACTATCTGAAGTTTCCTGATACAGTAAACTCTCCTGCCTGCTACTATCTATCTGTTGACTGATATGAGCTTTTGAAGTCTCATAGACTCTGGTGCTCATACTGTTTATTTCTCTAGCTGCTACTTTGTTTGATTTCACGCTGACATCCGGTATCATGGAGAGCAACAACACACTAGATCAAAAGTGTTGTTACACTCCCTTCTATAGGTTGAAACACTGCACTAATAGTGAACTGCTGCATCACATTTGGGACAGGGACAGACCCTGCACCCTGGTAAAATCTTCAACCACAAGATGGCAGCAAAATAAAGATTTTTTTAATTATTTTATGTGTTACTTTTTTAATCTGACTGTTTCTCTGTTTCTTGTCTGGATGAAAAAGCCTAAATAGCATTCACTGTAAATTGTCTCAAGTAGAAAAGGAAGAAAGAAGAAATTAAGTGGGAAGCAGAGTACTTGTCAGCTAATGTGAAGTTTACTCGACGTCCCAGGAGTCAGACTGAGACCATCATGGGACACTAAAATCTTCTCTGAAACCTGGAAAGTAAAATACTGTTATAATAATTAATTTTCAAAGGAAGCATTGTGTTACCAAAATTGACTCTGACTTGACTGCATAACGAGTCAAATAAAAATCCTATTTATTCACTGAAAAGTGAAGTTAAAATATTGATTTTTTTTTTACAAACAAATATTTGTAATACATTTGATAATTAACTTCCATCTTATGATCTTCTGAATAGAGACACTTTTCCATCATATCAGAGACAGACAACATCACACAGGTCAAAATGTGATATTTAATATCACAAAGACCAAAAACAGTCCAGTCAAACCCAGCTTGCAATTATTATTTGGCTCAGGTCTGAATAAAAGCTTTCAAGACAATTGCTTGTGTTATTTCATTTGCAACAATGATGACATTTTTAACAACTATTTCAGTTGATGTTACTGATAATAATGGCTTGTTTTTATGTTATGACTGTGGCGCAATTCATATCAGAACTTTCTTTTTTTTTTTGGCAGTTCGCTTAGGTTTCCGTGTCTCTCTCACTGGTCCAAGTGAGCTCCTTGACCATCAGCTGCTCCTCTCCCTGAACAAAGAGGTCAGTAGATTAACTCCAACACACCTGCACAACTTTGTAGGCATTGAAACATATTGTGCATTTAAAATGGTTGAAACTGTAAAAAGGAAATAGATATTAACTACTACAGATATATCTTTAGAAAGAGCCGCTGCAGCTTTCACTTGTGGCACTTGCTCATCTAAGTCAAAAAGTGTTGTCCGTAGTGAGGATAGATATGATCAACTATAATTAAAGTCATTATTGGTAAATATACATATATATATATATTTAAATAATATTGACAAAAACATCATTGTTTATTTTGCTTTTAAGTGATGTTTGATGTTAAATACCCAAAGGTGCAGTTCACCCTTGAGTTGAACTGCAATGACATGATGAAGCAAGTACGTGAAGCCAAACAACAAACACACCACCCAACTTATCAATGTTCAACCAGTCTAAAGGTCAAATGCCAAAACCTCTATACTGGTTTTGGTCAGACAGTTCCAGTTTATGATTTATTCAACAGTAAACAATGTGGCAATCCCACACAGACTCGGCAGGTGAAGTTATTTGATTTGTAAAACAGCTCATAAAGTCAGTGGCATTTCAGACTGACAGCACTCTTTAATTAAGGAACAGGCATGGGTGGATTAACGGATTAGCGTCACAGGAACTCAGCAGCCTGTTGATGTAGTGGAGGGTTCAAGGGTGAAAGGCATTTTTCATCTTACAAAGGAGTCAAGCATTGCTTAAGCTATTTTAATAATTATGTAGAAGAAGTGGGTAAGACAAATGTTGAAGTTGATGCTTATGACTGTCATCTCTTTGTTTCCTTTTGTCTTTGAGAAGGCAGGAATATACAACACTGGAGGGAAGGCAGGACTCTTTTCCATGCGAATATTGGAAATCAAGAAAGTGACCTCTGCACCCTGAGATTTCATCATCCCAGAGCCTCTTTAATTATTTATGAGAATTCATATAAAAATAACCGTACTATGTCCTCTTGAAGCACATGGTATTGCTGTCATATAATTTTGTTTCACTGTGTTTTTTTTTATTGTCAAATGATATTTTTTTGTTTAGCTTTCCATTAAAGATTAACTTCATTATCTCCCTAACATGCCTGTGTTGCTTGCAGTTTAAGCCCCCAACAGTTGGCCCCGCCTATTAAACGAAACAGCCAATAGAAATATGCGCTGAGCCTTAATCCCCACCCTCCCCATTGGTCTTCCTGCTGACCGTGAGTTTTCTGCACTCTGCCGGCTAGGAAGGTGATAGTGAATGGCTTGACGGCTCATTATGCGTAAAGGGATCCGCGCAGCCGTAATTGCGCAACGATGGCAGACTCGGCGTCCCCGGAGGACACGCTGCCCGAGGAGGAAAGGGAGTTTCAGAAGATTATTGCTTTGATCGGAGGTAAAGAGAGGATCTATTTGGTCAGCGACGCCTGTAAAAGTAAAGACGTGGTTGAGGATGAAGCCGCAATACTGCAGGAGTTCATGCGTGACATGTTCCACATCAGCAGCCTTCCGGACAGCAGTGAGCAGCGCCCTACACCCCCCTCAGGCAGTCACGACGATACTGGAAGTGGAAACCACGCTTGCTCCAAAAAAGAGACTGTTAAAAGTAATGAAATACCACTAACAGTTAGGCCCGAGGATTTGGATTTGAGAGTGAGACCGGCTGGAGAGGACACGGTGAAGGAGAAGCGGCCGGTGCGCAATGGCAACGCTCAGAAAACAGCAACGAGGGGGGCAAACATTTACAGCCTCAAGCGAGCGATAGACTCTCCTGTCATCATGTTCATCTTCAGACAGTCATTCATCAGCAAAACTTCCAACGAAGTGTGCTTAAAAGAGATTTTGAAGGACGTAAAGGCACGTACGAAACGTGCCAGAATCGCCCGACCAGCTCTGGTTGGATTAATACGCACCAGACAGGAGAGCGCCGAGACTCATCAGTGTGCGCAACTCCTGGAGCGTCTGATCCGCTCAGTATTCCACAAACATTCACCAGGGACAATATGGGTTGGCTGTTTCATTCCGAAGACAGATGACAAAATGCTCAGCATCAAGAAAAACACCTGCAAAGTTATATATTCATCTCAAACAGCAGGTGTAATAAAAGACATTTTCCATGTTCATAAAGTGGTTTTTCACGTAACCATCCAGAGCAAAACTTATTTACTCCTTGCAATTAGTGTAGCCATTGTAGACGATTGTGAAATTTAGGAAACATGCAGATTTTGTACTCAAGGACATGTCAGCGGGGCAGATGCTGGTCAACATGAAGTCTGAACCCTGCTGTCTTTAACCAAGGCACCATGCAGCTTTGAGAGCGCATAAAATATTACACAGCCAAAATGACAAAGAACATGAGAATGTCACTTTTTAAAAGGATAGGCCTACTGTACAGACATTACAAAAAGCTATGAAGCTACAAGCTATCTAGAAAATGCCTTAGGACATGAAAATTCACATGATGAGGCCACCATAAACATAGAGAACTCAGTAAAAGTATCTAAATGAATATAACATAGTAATTATACAGATACCATTGTAGATAAAATACCTTTGCAGATGGTCCCTGGAAACTCACTAATGAGTACTAACAGCAGAAATATTACACGAACACTATAATGATTTGAATTGGTGCACCTCGTTAATGTAGGTCAATCCATGACATTCACAAGACCACATTTTTGCACACATTTTATTCCCAGGCAAGGCTGCAAAGACCCGGGAACAAAAGGAGTATTCATGAAACAAGAAAACCCTTAGATAAGCTGCCAAATTGTTAAATGCTTGTTATTGCTTTTCAGATAATACCAGGAATAGAGGGGAGCCGCTTTTCTGGCCATTCCAATGTTTGTCCTGGCCTCAGAGAAGAGGGGCTAGAGAGCAGGCCAACAGCTCTCCAACCAGCAGGCAAAGAGGTAGCAGCACCATCCCCAAAGTTCAGTCTGAATGAGATGAATACAGACGTTTTCATTCCCACAAGATCTTTTCTTTTCTGCATCCATTTCATACACCAGCTTTAGCCCTGTTCAGGGTTCACAGGCAGCTGGAGCTTATCCCAGGTTAGACAACATGGTCAAAAGGCAGGCTACACCCTGTACAGGCTGCCAGTCCATCACAAAGCCAACAGGCAGAAAGGGATATTCACACATTCACACTTTAAAGGCTTCTCTTTCTTCTCTTCAGACTTTCAGTGTATACAGGATGTTGAATTTTGGGAAAACAGTGACTTACTTTTTTCAGAACTTTAGAAATTATTTTGATCCATCACCATCTGTCCTTTGACAAGTCGTAATGTATATTTAACAAGTTAAGTTGGGAAATTTAGGAAATTAATTACCGAAGATTTATTGCAAAAATAACCTCTGGAATGGATTCACCAGCTTGACCCTATACACAACTGTGTTATTCGTATAGTATTTATGTGAAATTGGCACTGGCACCGTATTTTAAGGACTACAACATGTTGTACACTACATGCATAGAGAGCAGAGACGTAGCTGAAATTAAATCATTTTATTCATTTTATTAACACAGTAAGTAACAGCGTTTTAATTGTTTTTCAGGTGACAGTGGAAGTGTAGAGGAGGGTATTCCTTTGAAAATCAGTTCCCCTTCTGCTGGACCTCATGTGGACAAAGAGTCAGCTGGAGGAGACAGCTGATGTCATGACCTGTCGCTGCAGGCAAATCACTGTAGACAATACTGTTTTTACTGTGAAGAGATGAAGAGCCCCTCTATGTGAGGTGGGGTTTCTTCATGGTGCTCGATATTCCCACTGCTGAGCCAACGTCATTCTTGACCTGAAGGAATATGTTGTTAAATAATGAAATCTCTTGCCATCTTTCTGATTTATACATTGTACAAAAGTTAGTCACAAAGGGATTTACTTTGTACATGTAGACTGTTTACCAGAGCAATATCACATTGTTTAAAACCACTCTTTTCTTCTTTTGAGAACTTTAGTTAGAGAATTGTAAGTTATTACAGGTCGAGATAAGGCTTGGCTTGAAAGCTTATAGCATAAATACTGCTTTAACATGATGCATTGCCAACTGAACAAAATGGGCCACTGCTCTATGACCCCAGAACTTCAGAAGCTCCAAAAGTCCCAGGTTTATTGTGGGTCAACTCATTTGTGCTAATTTAATTGAGGATTTGTATGGGAACATGCACCACTAACTGACATATAAGGGAACATTTTTTAATTGGTTAACAGGGGCCCAGCAGTTCATTTTTTCTTCCAGACTGCCCAGCAAGTTAATCCAGCCAATTGTGCAATGTGAATCTTTTCTTTTTTCACTGGCATTTATTAAGATTGTGTGCCTTAGATGAGTGCTATTAACAGCAGCATTATCTGCAATAGAACAGGAACAGTCTCTTTTTCACTTTTTATGTATTTATGTAGGCTACTGGATTGTCCATTCAAATAAATATGTGATGACACATTAAAACTTGCGTGTGCAGCTCTGTTAAAAGTGACATAATGCCAGTAATGGAGAAAATATTCAGATCCTTTACTTAAGTAAAAGTGGAAATACTGTGGTCTAAAAATACTCCATTATGAGTAAAAGTCAAAATGTTACTGTTTATATTATTATAGTATATTATGTTCTTTGTTTTTGTTATTAACAAATACATGTAAGAGCATTTTAATGTTGTAGTTTATCAATGTGGAGCTAATCTTAGATACTTTGGGTAGATCAATAGTATTAGTACAGCATCATAATGAGGGTTGCAAGTAATGATTATTTTCATTATCGATTAATCTGTTGATTATTTTCTTTAATAATTTATTAGTTGTTGGTCTGTAAAATTTCAGAAAATGGTGAAAAATGTTGATCACTGTTTCCCAGAGCCAAAGGTGATGTCTTGTTTTGTCCTGATCAACAGCCCACAATCTGAAGATATTCAGTTTACTGTCATAGTGGACTAAAGAAACCAGAAAATATTTGCATATAAGAAGCTGGAACTGAGAATTTTGAAAAAAAAAAAAAAATATTACTAAAATATTCAAGACAATTAATCAAATATCAAAATAGTTTATTATGTATTTTCTGTTGATTGACTAATTTATGAATCAACTAAACTTTGCAGATTTATTTATTATATAAGTGTATCACAAGTTTTTGTTATTATAATAATAATACATATTTCATTTATATAGCATCTTTCACGCGCATAACAGGTGAAAGTGCATAACAAATTTAAACAAAGAGCAAACAATTCAAACAACAGTTGGGCTATGAAAAAACATACTTACAATTATATTTATAAATATGTACATAAAATATAATATTAAAGCTGCAAGCAGCGTTGGTTGGGACCTCGCACTCTGGCCTGTCAGGATCAGATCATTTTGCTTTTTAAAAATGAGGGATATTTCTTACAAGTGTGGTGTGCTTTATTTTTGAAAGTTTGATTGACATGTGTAGTGTCACGTGTGTAGAGACAATAAGTAACTACAGCTGGACAAAAATACTCATATATTTGAATGGAGAGTGTGAGCTAACCCACACCTTTTTGAACATTTACTGCTTCTAGATAGTTTTAGATACAGACTTCATTTGAACTTTAAATGAGTCACGAGACTTTGACCAACAAATCTTGAATTTACATGTTTTTTTCTATCTTTTACTGTTTTTGAGATATTAGAGTCTGAGTTTTAAAGTCTTTTCTTGCTCCTCCTGTGATTTTATAATGAGTGTGTATTGCAGAATGTTTCACAGCACTGAGGGAGTGACATCACTAGGAGCAGTTGGAGAGGAGGATTTTAGAGTACGCTTTTTGTGAAATCTCCTCATAAATCCCATGACTTTGGCTAAATCTTACATTAAAAATCACAGTTTACAGTAGGAAATTTCGTGGCGAATCCATTGATACAGGTTTGAAAGTGGTCAGACTTATAGTTAGACGTTAGAAGCCTCTGTTTGACACAAAGGTCATGCCTCCCCATTGTTTTACATTGTAAGGGTGATGTGGCACTGCAACTTTGAGGGCTTATAAAATCCAAACCGTTCGAGTTATTACAAAGTTTTTAGCAACTTCTTTTCAGCACAGTGTCATAAGTCACCTATTAAAGTTTGAAGCGAATACCATTAACACCCTCGGAGGAAATAGCGTTTGTTTGGTGGCCAAAATTGGTGCAAAGTCTTATTTTGAAAGGCTAATTGCGGACTTCCTGTTGGATTTAGGTCAGGGGTGTCAGCATATGATTTGTAGGTCTTGATGAGACGAATAATTGAGTTTTGGTTTGATCTCTCTACAACATCCCTACGGGCCATGGCGGCCATTTCAGTTACATAGGTGGCGCTAGAGAGCACATTTTGGCACTTTGGGGGTTAATTTTTACATTTTATCAAATTTTTCACCAGGCCTGATGTGCGTGCCAAATTTGGTGAAATTTTGAGCATGTTTAGGGGGTCAAATTTAGAGTTTGAGTGGCATAATAATAAAGAAAGAAACAAGCAAACAAACACACGAAAAACAATAGGATCCTCGCCCTTAGGCAAGGACTACTGTTTTACAGTAGTCCTTTCTCTTTTGGGCTCGGTCCCTAATATTAAAATATGAATATATTTTTCCTTTATGTTTGTTTTTTAATCAGGCGCCAAAGAGGCCAGCCACGCCGCAGGTCCTTCAGTAGGGGACTTGCGGTAGTGGACAAAAAGAAGTTAGCAGCCGCTGCGATTGGTTCTACTGTTGTACAAATCTTTGATTTTCTTTATAAAAGCCCCTGAAATTCGCACGGAATCCCACCGTCGAAGCAGGATAATTGTGGGGTTGAGGAGGGAAAAAGGAGCCAATCATGATAACATCTGCCGGTAAGTCGTACAAAGTGGTTTTATTTTGCTAGCCGTGACTTAAACTAGCTGCCATTGATTTAGCTGAGTCACATAGCTAACTGCCATTTAGCCGTTAGCCTGTGGATGTACATCCATGTATCAGCCGGTGATCAGAAATAAAACAGCCCAAAAATGTTTTTTTATGGAAGGACGGGCGCCTCACAGTCTGTCTTTGGTGATGTAAAGATTAATTTAATCAGAGGAGGGCTGCAAAATTGTAGTTAACGCTAACAGTACATCGCATAGGAATCCAGCTATTCAGCTGTTCTTGGAGATCATGTTCATAACTACATGGAATGTAATGTCATGTTGTTAATTTGTGAATGATTCCTCGAAGAGGAACCTAAAGTTAAGAGATTCAAGAGGTTTCATTGTCACATGGACAGCAACACAGCAGATGACAACACTGAAGGCAGTGAAATTTGGCTTCTTCGAGCTCAAGTCAATTATTTATATATATATAGCACTTTTCATACACAATGGCAGTTCAAGGTGCTTAAAACATCAGCATAAAAGCAATTTATCAACATGTTAAGAAATACAAAAATACAGAAATATAACAATTAATAATGACCACCAAATCAAGCGCAAAAAATAATAATACAAATAGGATAAAAAAATACATAAAGGTGAAAAACAGTTGTCTAGCCACACACACAGTCAGGTAAGAAATTGGCTAGTCATAAGCCTGAGAAACAGGTTTTGTTTTAAATGTGGAAACAGTAATGACTTATCTCTAGTTCCAATAAGATTATATAATAAAACAATTTAAAAAAAAATACTGTAATGTTATATCCTTGCCATGTATCCTTGAAAACCTTCTACGGTTAGTGTAACATTAATTTTGCAGGACAGGTTCAGATTTGACTATATTTGACTCTGGTCTGCCTACTCTGATGCCAAATGTTTCCAATACCCTTAATTTATTACTAAGTGGCTAACATTCTTGATTTCTAAATGTGAATGGGTTTCATTAAATATGATTGGTGTCTCAGATGCAGTATTTGAATACATCAGGATTAACTTAATACATTATTTAAATTCCTTAAATTTCGTCAAAGTATTATGGGTAAGGTGTTTTAGTAATTCAACTTTTAATGTTTAAGAATAATAAGAGGTATTTCAAACTGTCGCACATGCTCTGTCACTGCAACAAAATTGAGTATAGCAAGTTGCTAACATCTCTTTTTTTCTGCAGCTGGAATTATTTCGCTCCTTGATGAGGAGGAACCACAGCTCAAGGTAAGATCTGAATGCACAGAGGTTGTAGACCAGGTGCCTGAAAATGGCAAGCAACCATACAGAGAGTCTGTCATGTCATGACAAACTCTATAAGTATAGTGTGGTTTTACTTACTGGCAAAAGCACACAAGTTATAGGACCTTAAACGTTTCACAAGGAGAAAGTGGCAAAGCCATTAGCATGTATGTAATACACAAAGCAACACTTTTGCAAATGCAACCTTAACCTCTTAAAGGGGTTGTTCTTAAGCAGATTGCTTGATTTATTGTACAACCAATTGAAGAATGGTTCCTGGAGGTTTCCTGAGAAGCCTGAAAGTGTGGGATGACGTTTTCTCTATCAGGTCCGGTAGACTCTTTGAGATTGATCTGTCTGTCCTCCATACGTCTCATTGCTTTGATTTTGTATGCAAGATGAATCACGAAGGCTGAAACCAAGAGGCTGCCATCTCTGCCCGTGTCTCTGATTGTGTCATGAAAGCAATGCAAGCTTCAGATTTTCTAATCATGGTTGTGGTCAGTTACAACTCTATTAATGTGGGACTTGTGTGATAATTACACCCAGTTTGAAGCTCAGTACTGACAACATCCTGAACACATGAGCACGGCTTATGAGAGATCTTTAACTCTTTCATGTAATAAAGTTTTACTGTTAACACAAAACATATATATTTTAATGCAACATCTCTGTTTTTTACTTGCAGGAGTTTGCTCTGCAAAAGCTAGACTTCCTTGTGAATGACTTCTGGGCTGAAATTTCAGGATCTGTTGACAAAATGTAAGTATCATTGATGAGTTCAGGAAGTAGATCTGACATAAGAATTTTATATTGAGCAGTAAACCGTTGCAATGCTGAATGTTTATCTGATGACTATAATTGAGTAGAAGGTTTTTTTTAAGCAAATCTGAGTCTCCTTTACTGCTCTGTGACAGAAACCACTCTGTTGGTCATAAAAATGGTCATTTTGATTTGAACATTGATTTTACTTCCAGTAGTAATACATTGTCTTTCTGGTGTACTTCAGTCTTTTTCATCTATATGTTTCATACTCACAGCGAGGTCCTGTATGAGGATGAGACATTTCGTAGCAGAGAATTTGCTGCCCTGGTGGCCTCTAAGGTTTTCTACCACCTTGGAGCCTTTGAGGAGTCTCTGAACTATGCTCTTGGTGCTGGAGATCTCTTCAATGTCACAGATGACTCAGAATATGTGGAGACCATCATTGGTGAGTGATAAAACACTTAATCTTATTTTTCTGACTTATTTACTTCTGTAGATGTGATACTCCGTTGTTTACTTACCAATGTGAATTAAATTACTTTAAATGGAAAAAAAGAAATGTCTTACTGTCAGCGTAAAGACTGACTTTTTAGTGGAGAAAGGCATGTAAAATAGTTTTCTGACTTGAATTATATGACTGAATACAGAAGGGAAATGGGGCCCCACTCTTTGTCCTTTTTGTGTCTGCTACTAGCCAAATGCATTGACCACTACACCAAGTTGCGGGTGGAGAATGCTGAGCTGCCCGAGGATGAGGAGAAGAAAAGCATCGACCCCCGCCTTGAAGGCATCGTCAACAAGATGTTCCTGCGTTGCCTAAATGATCACAAGTACAAGCAGGCCATCGGCATCGCCCTGGAGACCAGGCGCCTTGACATGTTTGAGAAGACCATCTTAGAATCGGTAATTAGTTCTTATCCTTCACAGCTGACCTCAGATCAGTTTGGTTAAATACTCAACAGAATAGCTAAAGTCTTATTAAAGAGTCTGGTATACTCAACAAAATTCTGTCCTTTTCCAGAATTAAATTTTAAAAAGATCTTTTGAAAATCATTTTATTCAAAAACAGGAAATGGCCAAGAATTTGTTTCGCAGCCTGACAAAATAAGTTTCCCAGTACATTACTGGTACATGCGTAATTTTCATAGAGGAGTCCAGATTTTGAATACCGGTCTTGATTGTTCAGTGTTATACCTCCCTTGTGTTGAAACACAGTGACAGTTTCATTTTCTTTTCCCTCTCCTTTTTTGCAGAATGATGTGAGTGGCCTCCTTGCCTACAGCCTGAAGGTGTGCATGTCCCTGATGCAGAACAAGAAGTTCCGTAATGAGGTGCTGCGAGTTCTGGTCAAGCTCTACATGAACTTGGAGAAGCCTGATTTCATCAATGTCTGTCAGGTAACCAGCAGATCCTCAAAAATACTTTTATGCATCATCGCCTTGACTAATCTGACCAAAACTTCTGTGTAATACATACATGTCTTTCTTGAGACAGGTTCTTTCCAATAACTTATTTGTTGTGTCTATTTAGTTTTCAATTGTCAAAAAAAATCTACAACATTAACCTTGATTACAGCACAAAAGGTTTGTTTTAGGACACATTTTTTAAAATTCTTTGATTGTTTGCAGTGTTTTTTTGTTTAAAAATATTTTTAGGGCTGCAACTAACTAACGATTATTTTCATTAACGACTAATCTGTCACTTTTTCGATAAATCGATTAGTTGTTTGGTTCATAAAATGTCGGAAAATGGTGAAAAAATGTCGATCACACTGTTTCTTAGAGCCCAAGGTGACATCTTTAAATGTTGCTTTCTTGTTTTGTCCACAACAGTCCATAACCCAGAGATATTCAGTTTACTGTCAGTTTACAGAAGATAAAAGAAACAGAAAATATTCATATTTGAAAAACTGGAATCAGAGAATTTTTTTTTTCTTAAAAAATTACTCAAAACAATTTATTGATTACCAAAATAGTCTGTGATTAATTTGGCAACTAATCAGTTGAGTAATCGTTAAAGCTTTGAATATACTTATTAGAACACAAAATTATCCCATAATTGGTAGTTGTAGATGGGTAGATGTCTATTTTATTGACTAAAGCTAAACAATACTTACCCTGAGCCATACCAACAGCTATACAGATACTTAATGTGCTAGTAACAGTTGACATCGCTTTATACCGATTATTTGTATTGCTCTACTTTCACAGCACTTTCCAAAACTGTGTCAGAATTTAACATCCCTCTTTACTTTTTTTTTCTCTTCTCCCTACTCTAGTGCCTGATATTCCTGGATGACCCACAGGCTGTTAGTGACATCTTGGAAAAGCTGGTGAAGGAGGACAACCTGCTGATGGCCTATCAGATCTGCTTTGACCTGTATGAGAGTGCCAGCCAGCAGTTCCTCTCTTCTGTCATCCAGAACCTGCGAACTGTTGGAACTCCAATCCCCGCAGTTCCTGGCTCTACAAACACAGGCACTGTGCCCACACCAGACAAAGACAGGTGGGCAGGGGACGAGAACAAGGACGCACCCCGGTGTCTTAGTTCATGCCCACAAATGCTTAGGCCTGTCACACTGCAGCCAGAACAGATGGTTCTGATTTGACCTGTATTAGCTTTCTGTACTGAATTTCTGAGAGTCTGCTAAACTACATGGTGTTCAAAGATGCTTGTCCATAATTGGTAGCAAGCATGGTGCTTTTGGCAGGAACAAAAGTAAATGTGAAGTATTATCTTGCTTAATATGTTTTGACACAGCTTCTTTAACTGATATCTGAATGAGAAGAGTTCATCTAGAATTTCACCTGAGACAAAAAAGTAGATTTCCTTTGTTTTATCATTAAAATCCTCAAGCACCAAGCTGAACATGCACTCATGTAGATATTCAGAATCTGAATATTTATTTTATGAATGAATATATGATATTTATTAAAACTGAGCTTATTTAAGATATACAAATAGTATATTATGTTACTTATGAAGTTGAGTACCTGTGATGATGTGACCCAACATTGAAGAATGTTGTTTCTTGTTTGTGTTACAGTGACGCAATGGAGACAGATGACAAGGCTGGAAGCTCCCCTGCTGGAAAGCCAGCAGAAACTGTAAGCTCTTTGGATTGTTTTTGTGATACCAGGTGCTTGTCACTTTTTCTGTGTTTCAGAGCAACTTCTATTTAATTCTCTAACAATCATATTGCTTCTCTTTGTTTTTATAGAAAGATGAGCCCAAAGACCAGAACGCCAAGATGATCAAAATCCTTAGTGGGGAGATGGCCATCGAGCTGCACCTGCAGTTCCTAATCCGAAATAACAACACAGATCTAATGATCCTCAAAAACACAAAGGTAATGCAGGCTAATGGGCCTAATGACTTAGAGAATATAAATGAATTAAACTACTGTTTACAGTCAGATGAGAAGCAGATTGTGCATCAGTTGATAAGAAAATTAACTGAATTTGCTCTTAACAGCTTCTGCTTCTATTTTTTTTTTTCTCCTTCACTTTAGGATGCAGTGCGAAATTCAGTGTGCCACACAGCCACGGTCATAGCCAACTCTTTCATGCACACGGGAACCACAAGTGACCAGTTTCTTAGGTAACTGTGCTGTAACAGAAAACATCACAACAGAAAAATATAGTCTGTTGCACAATTAACATTGCAAAATGTACTTACTACATGTGATTGTTAGACCAAAGTTTTTGTTTGTCCTTGTAGAGAAAACTTGGAATGGCTTGCAAGAGCCACCAACTGGGCAAAGTTCACAGCCACAGCAAGTCTGGGTGTCATCCACAAGGTAAACTTGTCACTATGATTGTAATACAGTGTGAAAAAACATAAATTGGATTTTATTTCAGATAGGCTTCATTTAATTTGAAATGTATTACGCTGTGTTTTTTAGGGTCACGAGAAAGAGGCACTTCAGTTAATGGCCACTTACCTGCCCAAAGACACCTCCCCCGGCTCTGCCTACCAGGAGGGAGGAGGCCTGTATGCTCTGGGACTCATCCATGCCAACCATGGCGGGGACATCATCGACTACCTGCTCAGTCAGCTCAAGAACGCCAGCAATGATGTGAGTTGGCTTTAAATGCTGGTTCATTGTCAAAAACATGTTTATATTTGAATGTGACTCACAAAATTGCTGGGTTGCAAAATTTGCCGACATCATTTGCTTTTAGTAAACAGTTCAAAGCATAATCCTACAATTTTTTTTGAGATACCGGCAGCTAGTTTATTTCATTTTGTCAGAGTTTGAATTTATGTTTCTGTGCTTCATCTCACGTGGTGTGTTTTCTTCTTCTGTTTCACAGATTGTCCGTCATGGTGGTGCTCTTGGCCTTGGTTTGGCTGCTTTGGGCACAGCTAGACAGGATGTTTATGACCTCCTCAAGTCCAACCTGTACCAGGATGATGCTGTCACTGGTGCGTAAGCCCTGGACAAATTCAAAAGTTTTGAAACGGTCCTAAACAGAAAGCTGTTCAGTACATTTTAATGACAATTACCTAAAAACTATCATTAGTATTTGTACTTCCTGCGTGTCCTTGTATAATGTCAGAAACGTAGGTAACATTTTGATTTGGGTTGCACAAAAATATGAACACAGATTAACAGCTGACTGATGAGATGCATGAACATAAATATTGTATTTCTGAAAGGATGAGGTATGGTGTATATAGAAGCAAAAAAAAGGTCAACTACATGTTAAAAGCCAACACAAGTTATGCTGACCATATCATTTGACCTCTCAGGTGAGGCTGCGGGCTTGGCCCTGGGTCTGGTCATGCTGGGCTCCAAGTCAGCTCAGGCCATCGAGGACATGGTAGGCTATGCTCAGGAGACACAGCACGAGAAGATCCTGCGTGGCCTGGCTGTGGGAATTGCTCTGGTCATGTACGGACGCATGGAGGAGGCTGATGCCCTCATTGAGAGCCTGTGCAGAGACAAGGTAAGGCTGGAATGGTCACAGAGGCCAAATCATGTACACAATGAGGTCAGAGTTGTCTTATTTTCTAAGAAAAACAAAGGCTTGTTTTGTGGCATTGGTGTAGCTAATGCATATATTAACACAATACATACGGACGGACCTGAGCTTGATTAATTCAGAGGATATTAAGTGGGGAGAGAATTCAAGAGGAATTCTCATTGTATCTCACTAGGTCGTTGCACTCAATAAACTTTGCAGTTGCAATGTGCAGTTTCAGTGTTTGATGTATTGAGTCCTGCATGTACTCATACGACCCCTGGTTGCGTGTGTTTATTTCATGTCTCCTCTGAACTCCTTGCCAGGAATCCTTAAAGAGCTAAATTTGGGAAATGACTCAAGCTATGTTGATTTGTAGTTGTGCATCCAGACACAAAGTGTCAAAGCTCTGCTTCCCTTCACTGTCTACCATAGGACCCCATCCTGCGGCGCTCTGGAATGTACACCGTGGGCATGGCTTACTGTGGCTCCGGAAACAACAAGGCCATCCGACGCCTGCTACATGTCGCTGTAAGTGTTTCTCGTAATGGCCCTCTTCACAGTACATTATTTCACTGAGAATTATCATGCTGGCAGTGAAGCAGATGCCAAGTCTGCACAACTGCAGCTGGTATCATAATTCTAATTACTTAGTTTAACATGTGGTTATGATTGTTTAAAAAAAAAAAGTATACTTTTTTCTGATGAGACTATGATTTGATGGTTAAATCATCAGACTCGCATGCAGCTTTAATGTAAGTGTTTTCCCGTTTGAGTTTGATGCTGTGGTAAAGAATTCTAAATCCATTTTGTCCAGACATCTTTTGTTGGAACCAGTGCCAATTACTAGGACTGCCTGAATTACAACACTTTATTTTAACAGGGAGAAAGTGCAAGAAAATTACACTACAGCTTAAAGATTTATGTATATGCATTTTCATTGTGCTTTCGGTGGCTTACATTTGCAATTGCAACATATATCAGAGGTGTGAACAACTTGTCCTGTAGGTGGCACCTTATACAAGCTAAAGTTATTAGATTCTGTGAATAATCCTCATACTGTGAGCCACATGAGAACTACATCATAAATGTTAATTGCAGGAGTTGAAGAGTCTCAGTATCTGCTTTGGTTATTTAACTGCTTTGTTTGTCTTAATTAAGGTGAGCGACGTGAATGATGACGTCAGAAGGGCTGCTGTCGAGTCCATTGGTTTCATCTTGTTCAGGTAAGAACCAGACTAAATTACTTGAGCTATGAACACTGTGTCTGGTTCCTCTACACCCACCAGACGCTCCTCTGTTATCAAGGTCATCAATGCCAAAATTCCTTTGATTGATCTGCCTCTAAACAAGCACACACTGATTAATGTTAATTAAACACTTATGCATTTTAGAAGGTGGCACATTTTTTTAAGAGAAAAATGCTTTTTAAATTCCTCAGAGAGTATCAGTACCGAAACTCAGAAATTATAGTGTATTGAAATTGTTCAAATTATACCCAGCCATAGAGAAAACAGTTAGTAGACATTTACCTCTGGAATAGACTTCATTGTACAGCACTGTTTCATCTCTTAGGTTGTCTTTGTTTATTGCAATTATGGCACTGAAAGTTTTTAAAATATTTTTACTATTTCCTAGGATTCATGCAAAATGAAAGAGCTAAATGGTCTTTGTTAGATAACAGCCAATAAAAAAAAAACATTCAGGTCTTCATGGAAAGTATTCCTCTTGTCAGAGGAAACTGAACGTTCTTGTCATTGTCACTCACACATTTTCTTTCCTGGCTATTTATAGAGATTTGTTACTCTTACAGCGACATGAATTTACCAATCAGAGACCAGAGCAGTTTTAAACAGAGCGCCTAGCCAGTGCACAAATATCAGGGTGTACATTTTTAAGCCCAAAAAAGGCTATGCAATATTGTGTGATCAATTGGCCTCTAGATAAACCAAGTGTAAATCTTTCCTGTGTTTAGAAAGACTTCTGAACCAGAACAATTCAAATACTGTCCTCTTTTCCAACTTCCCACTTCCTCCACACCCCCAACATGCACATTTGCGCCCAGGGAGGACAGTTTTAAGTTCAAATGTCTAATGTTTCTTTTCTTCTTATTAAATCAACTGAGTTCCTGGTCATTAAAAAGAGATGTGGTCGTTCCAAGCAAAAATAAATTGACACACACCAAACTCACATACCAAGCTTGTGGAGCCCTATCAAAATCTCAGATTTGTTGTTCCATGGAGCAAACATTTAGTTCATATTATATATACAGGTTCTAATTTAGGCAATTTTATATATTTGAAATGCAATCTGACATTTCCTCCCATGGCTATTTTAATAACCTCTAATGTTTATAGTTAATAATTCTTCAGTTGTGTTGAGTCACTTTTAAGTGACTGTATTTGCTGATCTTCTAATGCTGTGATTTACAGTGTGTTTATTTGGCTGTCCTGTTGTGCTTTGACCAACATTGGTTCATGAAAGGTTGCTGATGAAATTGAAGTACCATAAGGCTGTAGACGTACACAGTAAAAGAAAAGGGATGGTCAGAATAGATTCAGTTTTCTTTTAGTTTAGCAACACAAATATTTTATTGAACACATGTAGATTTCCATTCAATCTTGATTTTGTTTTTATTTACAGTCTTATATATAGAAACCTTTTTGAATAGTTAAAACATTTGGCAGTAATACACATACAAAAGCACTTCCCAAAGGTCCAGCAAATACAACGTATCATTTCAAGTGTGCAGTGCATTTCATGTGTTTGTTGCAGAAGATATTTGAAAGGTAGAGTTCTGGCTGTCTCAACAAAACATAAGCATGTGGTTTGAGATGGTTTATAACACATTCAGATAGCCCAAGTTAAAAGAATCAGCATAGGTATACTGCATATTGTATTCTGCATTCACAGAGTTTCCAGGTTGTCATAGCGTCTCCGTTATGTATTTTTGTCTAGTTGTCTAAATTTTGTTGACCTTTCATAGAGTGTGTTTGACCTGGTACAGGTTATCTCAAAGTTACTGTTTTACACAGCTTGAAAACTCAAACTCTCTTTTACTACCCTATCAACTGTCCTTGTATCTTTGAGAATTCACATTCTTAATGTGGCCTATTTTGGAGGCCAGTTGAATAATGTATTGACTATATCTATTCACATATGTAACAGAAGAGTTTGGCTGAGTTTGAAGAGTAGCATAGTGTTTCTGAAATGATCATAATTGATATTATAGCCCTGTTTCTCTTCTGTCTGTGTACATTACAATTGGTCAATTAGATTGAAAGTAACATCAAATTCCAATCCTGCTTTTTTAATGTTTTGTTGTGAGGCAAGAATTTTGTTTTTAAGGAAATAAAACACTTCCGAGTGCTTCCTTTGACCGGATATTTTTTTCAAGTAGCTCTAGACACAACTAACATGTTCCTCCTGCTTACGGTCTTCATTTTCAGTCAAGAGCATTGTGTCTAACACAACACCATTGGATGACTGTACAGGTGCCTTCCGGCTCCTCAGTGGACTTTGGTAGCTCACTGCTCCAATGCCATTCTTCATTCCCCGCTTCATGAACAGTTTAGAGTTTTCTGCCATGGAAGATCTGAATGAAATTCTCGTAAGGGTCCAATCTGCATTTGATGCCCTTGGGTGCCTTCCTGGCCCAGAGTTATTGTAATTGCAGGTGATGTAACGTGTGAACGCCTGCCTGAAAGTTTTGTTGAATAGGGTGTAGACCAATGGATTGATTCCTGATGACACATAACCCACCCAAACAAAGATCTCCATGAGGCGGGCGATTACATTAACATCACAGCTGGTGCATAGCACAGAGGTGATATTAGTAATGAAGAAGGGACACCACATGACTACAAACAGGAGGAAGACGATGCCTAGCACTTTTGAGGCGCGCTGCTCATTGCTCAGAGTCTGGATTGACTTCTTACCCATGGTAGACATTCTCCGAAAGGGCATGTCATCTCCTGTAGGAGAGTTTGGGGTCCCAGTATTTGGTTTTTCTTGAGTCCTGTGAAGTCTGCTGTCCAGCATGTTCAGCTGCTCAGCTTGAGGTGAGGTCACAGCCTGTTCCCTTTGAAAAACTGTGGCGATCGTTGGGTAGCTAAAACGCTGAGTCACCTTTGACCTGAGCAAATAAACCTTTTTGCGCAACACCTGGACAGTAAGAAGATAAATGATCATCATGATGGTCAAAGGGATGAAGAATGCTGCCATGGAGCCAAACATGATAAATTCCCGGAAGGTGTCTGTTTTCAACAGGCATGTGTGGTTACTGTTGAAGGTGATGTTGTTGTGAGGATGGTAGTTCTGAAGCCCCTTGATCGGAATCGGGATTGCTATACCTGGAAAATGAGAAACTTTGTTAGTATTGGCAAACATTGGCAATTTTTTTTTTTTTAAGCACTGATTGAATGGCTGATTAACTCTTGGCACTAGAATTGGTTCAACACAAATTAATATTACCCAGCTGTTTCTTTTTTTCATCTAAGAGAAAGAAATTCCTTAATTTTTTCATTCTATAGTTAGGTAGTAGTAGAAATCAATAGAAGTGTCATGAAGCAGCTGTTTCAAGAATAATAAGCAGAGGTCTGATTGTAGGATTTCATTTTTGTTTTTTAAGTTAAGTAAACTAACCATCCGTGGCCTGCATGATCCCTCTTAAATTGAGCAATAGTATACAGTCAGGGAGAAACTGTTCTGCAGTCAGCGGTGTTAAGTGCCTCTCCCTCCAATCCATCTGATCTCCCGGTTTTGCTCATGAAATGAAGCTCAAGTGGAACCAAAATCAACAGCTAAACTGACTGTGCTTTTAGTGGTCTCAGTACTGGCACTGAGCACTAGGCAATAATTCCTCAGTGAATTAGGTCAAACTTTTACCCTCCTTTTGTTAAATAACGGCAGATCAACGAACAATGGACCCCAACACTCATACGAGAGCTGTGTGGGATAAATTAAAACAGGCAAGTGTGATTCTTTCATCAAGAGGACATTCAAGCAGAATACCTACGCCTCTATGAATGCTTTATATTTTTCAAAAACTTGCTTTATCATGAAGCACCTTCTCACCTAGTGACCGATTTCATTATCTGTTCTTATGAGACCCTTTTCATGACAGACATTTTGACTTGTCAAAGCAGGAAAAGCTTTAAATGATAACATTGACAATGGCTCGATTCAGTTAATTGTCCGAGTAAGTAAGTGTTGGTGCTCTATTTCACGTCCCTAATTAGTCCAAACAGCTTGGTTGGATGCATACGCCATAGTGGCCTTTGAATAAACTCCAGCCTCTCATGAAAATTGACCTTATGACATCTTTAGTAACATCTCTAAGATGCACTGTGACCAATGCAAGTGCAATATTACTGTCCAAGCCCCTCAGACACCCCATCTCGTTCCTATATACAATGTAGTGGGTAGTGTAGCTGTTTATATAGTATCTGCTTTTATTGCATCCGGCTTGGATTCCTGAAAAAAACCAGGTCTGCCATGGGTCTTATGTCAAGAAATCTATCTGAAGGCCATCTTTCCTGAGATTAACTTTATCAATGTGCTCTAGAGTTGAGTAAAGTTTGTGTTAAGTTGAAAGGAAATCTGAATGAATGTGCTTACAAATGGATATAAGCCACACCAGTGCTATCTTGACCATCGCTTTGGCTCTGGATTTGTACTGGCTGTGTTGGATTGGCTTCTTGATGGCAATGTAGCGGTCCAGTGAAATGGCGCATAGATGCATGATGGACGCGGTGGAAAACAGCACATCCAGGAAGAGCCAAATAGGACAGAGGAAGTCCGGGAGAGGCCAGCCAGAGTCTAAAGAGAACATAAGAAGAAATGCATCCACTATGATTAGAAACTGTTGTCCTAGAGTAGTTGGGTTTTTAAAATATTATTTGTAGATAAGTTATCTGTTGTGGTCCAAACACAAGTAGTAATTCCTTTAATGCACTTTTATAATATACCCCAGTTTCTTTTCAAAAAGAACTTGGTCTTTTACTACCAGTTATGGGAGATGTACCACAATGGAAAGGGATTAGAAGTAGCACTCATGCAAAAGATTGGTGTTTGTTTATCTATGGGAGGAATGACTTTACTGGAAAAAGGAGGGTTCACTGACTGTTTATGGAGCTAAAAGCTCTTTATGTAGATGTGCCGGAGACTATGCTCAACAGTAGTGTTTATTTTCAGTTCCAGGCATAAAATTTGGCAAGTAATTGTTCTGGCCTTTGTCCCGTGACCATCACCCATTTAAAAAAAGACTGTTGGAAATATTCTTTACATAATTTTCTTTGTTTTGCCACCCTCCCCTTCGTTGCTCGTACTGCTTTCTTGTCACACTTGGAGGAATATTTGAGTCATAGTTTTGATGAGGTTTCATCTGGAAGGCTTATTCATTGACAAATACTGCACTTGTTCTCAAAGTAAACTTCTGTACCTTTCCTCTGAAATGTTGAATCCCAAGCCAAATTCAATAAACAGTGTAGCTTACAAGTTCCAAGTATCTATAGAAAGGCACATATTTTTATTCCATTTAACTGAAACTTTGAGTAAACTTTGGAGCGCTCTTGGCAATCACCACTGTATCTATTTCATATGCAAATTTAACTTCTTCTGCATTGGAGCAAGTGAGTTTGTATTAGTCTCATAGTCAAACTTCTTTCCATCAATATCAGTAATGCTTTTTTTTTTTTATGGTTTGCTTTTGAACATATCTTGTTCCACCAGCCTATAAATCGTTCCACTGAGGGTAATCGATGTCCAGTAGGTTCTGCTTACACAAGGCTTTGATCAAGACAAAATTATCTATACTTCATACAGTAATTACTCTTATTGCATTGTTTGTTGTGTTGTTTGTTGTTTGTGTTTGTTTAATGTTACTTAAGAAGAAAACTCACCATTGCACCTTTTTTTATTATTAATTTTTTTTTAGCACAGGAAAAATTCATTATAACACATGTTTGTTTGTTTTTATATATATATGTCAAGTAGAGACATGAAAACTGTGACTAATTTGTCATTGGAGTGTGTTATGAGGTGATGCCTTGCAGGTATGTCACTTTAGAAATGACACCAGTTCATCTGTTCATCTGTCTTTCATCTTTTTTTATCATCCATGAATGCATTATGTATTTAAGTTACTAGCAGTGTGTGTTCACACAGCTCACATTTTAAACAAGCAGATGTCCTACATCTTTCAAGGTGTTGCCTTTATGCTTTGAATTAATTTTCCCAGCAGATGTGGAAAAGGTCTGGCAGCGCATACAGATGTAACTGTAGTAGAAATGCACCGATATTGATAACGGATATCAGTCCGATACTGACTCAAATAGTTGGATTGGGTATCTGTAACAATGGGCTGATCTCATATCGGATACCATTATTTTAATAAATAACAGTTCAGTAGATTTATATCTATGTATTCATTTGTTACATTTTGTTTTACAAAGTTAAGAGAGCAACGTTTAAGTCGAGCTTTATTATTTCACACATAAAAGAATGATCCCAATCTCTTTCACACATTAAGGCATACAACTTATTAATTAAACACTGGTATTGGATCGGTACTCTGTATCAGCTGATACCCAAAGCATATTGGTATCAGGACTGAAAAAGTCGGATTGGTGCATCCCTAAACTGTAGTCCAGTTACATTCACGGCTTCCCTTTTCACATTTTACACTGAGGCATTTTCTTGTACTGTGTGTGCCCTCACATGTATATTGAATGCTTTATGACCCTGCAGTTAGGTTGATCTTGAGCCCATATTTTTTGTTGTAATACTTGCTGCCTTAGAGCAGTGATGTATGCTGGTAATATTGCCAGTCTAATCTGTACCGTGTAACTGTGTGCGTCTCCTGTCCTCCAGCTAGGGTTCAGTTGAAGGAACTAATCCTCCGTCTGGAAGTTTGACTGTCCACTCAGTTGATATATATCCCCATGACCTCTCCATTCTCAACTCAGTGTTCTGAGATTCATCTGTCTAACAAGGAGGTAATGATAGCTGGGTTTAAAAATATATATTTGACAATTGAAGAGTTTATTCCTAAAATGGAATTAGAAAGAAAACTCATCGATACAATCACTTTCAAACTTTTCAGTTGTGGATTAACACATCATAGCATCTCACTCCACCAGCAGCAAAAAATAAATTGTCCTATTTTGAATTAAATGGAGTTATTTGTTGGACTAATACCATATATACATTTATAACCTTCCTGCATTGGTTTTCAACTGAAGGATCAGGACTCTTTATTAGGTCTTAGATATAAATAGAGATAGAGATAAATTAAGTTTGCAAGGGCCTACATTTAAGCGATAGCTTTAAAAAAAATCATACACTTTTGTCCTTCTCAAATTTGTTTGAAGCTTTCTGCCTCTTTTGATGATATACTGCTTAAATTTTAATCTCTCAACCTTGAAACTTGCAGCCTGTGTGGAAGTGGAAGTGAGTCGTTGCCTTATCTATTGTTTAGGTTAAGCAAATTCACTATATAACGTCAAAGTTCTGCCAGTTGGGATCTTTTTTTTCTTTTCTTTTTTTAACACAGCAACACTTGGATCTGAATGTGTGGACAGCATGTAGATGAAAGTAGATAGATGCATTACAAACATACATGTAATGATAGACTGACTGCATGGCCCTTACTTATATAGCCTCTGCATTAAGCTGCGATTGACAAAAGCGGCACCCATGACCAGTTTGACTTGTGCAGGCCCTTTAGTGTAAGACATCCAGTTATGATTCAAAACTGTGATTTTTTTGATTTTTTAAATGAGAGGCAAGACAGGTGGATAGCGCCATGACAAATTATTCCATCTGTGTGTGGGTGTGAGACAGAGAGAGAGACATGATTAGGATCTGGCTCATTATCGTCCAACTGAATTAATGGGGAATGGTAGCTTAGCCGTAGCTTTGTAAGAGAATATAAGCCCAATCGTTTGAGATGTAGCTGTATTTACACAGCACTGTCACCAGAATTAAAATAAAATTATCATTTACATTCTTTTTGTTGGGTAATGAACCACCCAGACCATTAGTTCAGTCCAAGCCGTGCAACTCCTACTCTACTATGCCAGAGAAAGTAGCATGTTTATTATCCACAATCTGTTATAATATGTCATCTAGAATAATTTGTTTACAGTTACTTGCGATCGTATCTAGTGTTGTTCACAAACAATTTTTAACCTCCTTTGCTACCCGTAAGCGTGTTAGTCCATTTTTCTATGTCGATTAGTAAAGTTAATACAAGTTAAACATAGTTTTCCTATGAAATGGGGGACTTTATTTGTAGAATATCCAAACACACACTTACTCCTTGATAGGTTTTTTTACTCAGGGTTGTTTAAAACTGGTTGGCCTGTATGTGTTGAAACAGTTCAAACCCAGCTCGATAGAAGGGTAATTTTAATCATTTGGGTTCACATTTAATCAGAAAGGTGGCGTGAAATTGATCTGGGCATTGAGGACAAGGACATGTTTCTCTTTGTAGAGTCAGATATTTACTGCTATAGTGTTGCACAAGTCAGGTTTTTGATCACAAGGCCCCATGTTAAACTTACTGTAGAGAACAGTGATGAGGGCAATGGGCATCACTAGGAGTCCCACCAGTAGATCAGCCACAGCAAGCGACATCAGGAAATAGTTGGTGGCGTTCTGCAGCTTTCTCTCAAGTGACACAGCAAGAATGACCAAGATGTTACCTCCAATAGTGGGGATGATGACCATGACAATAAGCAGGGCGGCCCATTTCAGCTGAACCCCAGACGCTTCTGGTCGTGAGCCGTTAGCCTCGAGTGGAGCCGCGAATGGCTGGGACATGGTGCTGCACAGGTTACAGCGGGCCTTAGCGTGGGTCTGGGCTCTGATCTCTCTGGTGTTTGAGACTCGGTCAGCATGGTCACTGGGTCCCACAGGCAAGGGCAGAGGGTAGGGCGGGACAGCTCAGGGTCAGTGCACAGGACGCTACATCCCTTTGTGCAATATATAAACCGAACGGAATATCAGTAGAGGATCCACCGTTTGGAGGGAAGAAAAGAAAAAAACGGGTCCAACGCTACAAATTCCAATGTTGGCAATAATCCCAACCCCCACGATTAGTATTTCCACAGGGACACGCTAGTAGGGGTCCTCACTTTCCCAGGCAGTTAATAGTCTTGTCATCCATCGCATCCACTTAAAAGGACAAACAGGTCTGTTAAAGGAAAAGAAAGACCTTGTTACTCCTTTGCTTTATTTGTCTGAATGATGGCATATTAACGAGACGCTTATGGTAACAAATGAAGAGGGTCTTTCCTGTCTGATGACTATTATTGTTTCCACATCATGGCAAAGAAATTTACCAAGATGGAAAATATAAGGAGGAATAGCTTACATGCCTTTTCAGTTATAACAATGAAATATAACTATGAAACAAATTTTTATAGGAATAATTTGCAGAAAGGTTTAAATGGTCTTTCTATAACATTTCCTAAATACACACATGATTCAGTTAAAAACACGATCATTGTTTTTAAAACTTGGTACATGAATGTATGAAAATTTAAAATTCTTTGAACCCATTAAATACAGAGATTTAGTGTTAGATTAACTTAAAGCCCTCTTCAGTGTGGTTTTCGATGAAACATACACAATTGTATCACTGTCTACAGTCTTTACTTATTGTACAAGTCAACAAAATGTTAATTATTAAAAAAACAATACAGTAACAACTGGCATTAGTGTGATTTTACAAAAGTTTCTCACCTGCTTCTGAAGGTAACATCTGTTGCAAAGTTTCTCTTTGATGTTTCAACTCGAAGTATTTTTCCAAGCCGATACGTCGTAACTTTCATAAACACTAAAGCGACAGTTTGTGCTGAAAGAATAGTGCAGCTTAACACGCACACCTCTTCGTATTTTTTAACGTCCCCTATCTCATCTTTATATTTCCACCCTCCCGAAGTAAGAACATGACAAAAAAAAAAATGCCCTCCCTCAGAGGCAAAACCTAAATCTGTCTAAGTCCATGATGTGGAATTTGTTTTGCCTCCACATGTTGGAGGAACCCCCAGTCTTGCTTCGCATCACCTACCGCGATCACAGGTTTAAAACTTTCAGATGTTGTGGCTCCTCTGCCTTTCTCCCATTCCCACTTGCTGCCTCTCGTTCACAGCCACTAAACTGCCTGCACTCACCCCCGTCTAGTTGGCTCTCTCACTCTCCCCTCCCTCCCCTCCGTCTTGCCCGTGAGTCAGACTCTGTCCAAAACAGATGAATGTCTTCGCGCTGGCAACATGCCAGTGGTTCTGGGAGGTAATTTCCTTCAACACAGCCGTCCCACTGTTTATATTTGTCACTTTCTGTTCTCTCCACCATTTGAAGCTAGCAGTGGTGGGGGAGGTAGTAGTGGTGTATGGGGAGAAGTATTCTGTGTGGGAAGGTGCTCGAAAAACATACTCGAATCCTATAAGTTTTTCATTTCGTCTTCCGTGAGCTCACATTGTCAGGACAAGTATGTAATTTTAAATATAATTGTATTTTCTTGTAGACGATTAAGTTTGAAATTTAGACCACATTTGTGTTGTTTTTTTTTTTTTCTCTGAACTTCCTGTCTCAACAAGTCAAAATGTGTTTTCTGTCAGTGTGGATTCATTGTTTTGCTTTTAAAAGCAGGTGCAAGACATTAACACACGTAGAAATAAACGTTCTCTGGAGTTTACAGTAACCAGATGATGATGAGTGATTCTTCTCTTCACAAAAAAATGTGAGAAGTACAGTCAGTAACCCCCTGTGTACCCTTATGTCTTCCTGTAAAAAAAAAAAAAAAAAAAGTCTACACTCCATATATTTTAGCTGAAAGGTTTCCCTAATTTACCTCAGGTGCCAAAAACCACATACAGTAATACACAGCATGTCCTCTTTCGTCACCTGTTTCTGATTGGTTAAGTTTAATATCTTCAGTCCATTGTAGTGCTCTTCTAACTCTAATGTCTGTCAGAACAAAGTCAGTGCATTTCTAATTTGTGAAAGCTGCTGTTTAACACATAGTCCTCAAGATGACCCACAGAGATAACAGGAAAAATCTGAAAACACCCGTCCAACCTGCACTGTCTCCTTCTCATTTCTCATCAAAAGATTGGTGATTTTTTTTTTTTTCGGTGCATGGAACAGCTGAAAGTGTGCTAGTAGCAGTATGCTGACTTCGGCTCACATCACATCAAATACCTGCCACACAGGCACATTTTTCAGACCTCATCCAATCTTGCTGGCTCAGATTGCAACTTCATTTGTCAGATCTACACATTTTTCAAACAATTTGCAGTTTTTGTACTAGTAAAATTATTATTAGTACTATGTTGTATTATGGTATGTTCTTCTGGAAATTTGCATAATTTAGAAAACTTTTTTTTGTTTGTTTGATGACAAATTCGTACCAGTGCATGTGTATTTTTGTATTGTTTTTGCATTGCATTTTGCAACAAATTAAGTAATACTGTTACCAGTTTTCTTTTCCCCCCTAATGACCAGGATGCATCATACATGCTGTTTATATATCCTACCAGAATTGGATTATTATTTTGATAATTTACATCTTACTTTACATTCATCGATGTTATCATAGCCCTCTTCCATTGGCACATTTGTTGCTACTTGCAGCTTTTCTAATGTGGTTAAACAGTGGTTAATTTTTAAATTGAATTCAATGAAAGTGTTACATATAAAAGCCACACAGCATCGTGGCCTTTTTAATCCAACATTGTCCAGGTACATTCAAGATGAATTTGGGTGACTGCTTTTAACAGACAGGAAGCAAACTAAACAGATCTGCTCTCTTGCAGTGCTAGTGCATTACTTACTGCCTCAATTACATTTCATGGGTGCAAAATCCATCTATAATTTATTTAGCACAGCTGGATTCCTCCTGCCTCTTTCGCTAACCTATCAATGTATGTGTTGCTCCACAGGGCACTGCCTGACATCTGTAGACTGAGGGAGTTATTAAATTTCAGCTGTATCAGCCTCTGACATTCACACCATAATAAATGTGAGGCATGCACATATGGTTGTACAGTACATTAACCAGTAGAGCGAACACATTGTGCATTTTTGTTGCCTAGTAAGGCAGTAGTAGTAAAGTAAACATTTTCAAGAGTTAGAGCATATGTCAGAGAATATGTTAGAGCATATATGTTTCACTTTACATGTCTCACTATGACACATGTCTCTGAAACCTCGACATTTGACAAGGGCCTGAGTACAGGAGCGTAAGAATTTCATTCTTATCGGGAGCCTTTGCAAGTGTTACATTTAATCAACTTTTCAACTTTTTTTTTTTTACTATTTTCAGTATTTCAGCTCATTTTGATGTTCTTAAGCTCACCACACATTGAGGATATTCAAGTTTGGCTTGGATGCAGATGTCATTGCTTCACATCCTTTTCAAGTGAAACAAATTCTGGATATTGATTTCCATCTGAGTCTGAGGTTGAAAAGGCATTCAGGTTTTTCTCAAGCTACTGTAGTCCCTAATCGATTACAACACTTGTCATAAATTAGGTCTGTGTCTAGCCATTACAAAAGCCCTTGAACTTTTGATGGCCTGGTTCATATTTTTTTTCTGTCCTATGCTGGATAGACTGTACCCTGTGTTTTTGCGGGTATTAGAGAGCTGACAACCTCACAACCAACAACATGTGTGTTGATCAAGTAAAGTCAGTTTTATTTATGCAAAGTAAAATTACAAATTTGTCTCAGGAGACCTTAACAATGGGTCCTTATCCAAGATTGGATTGTAGGGCATCATCAGACTACCAGAATAGAATCAATTCATGCCTGTAGGTGATATTGAAAGGCGATCTAGATCTCTAAATGACTGTCATTTGTGATCAAGTCAAATCCTCCTATATGGTTGAGCTGAGCTTCTAATTCCAAACAGGCCAGTGGAGATTATGCACTAAGAACGAGCCACTATATTGATGCAGAGGACTAAACACAAAACCCAGCGAAGCTCATACTTATTTAGACATAACTTTCTGGGCTTTATTGAGGCTATTTATTGGTTCAAATCAGATGTAGCCTCTGTTTCTCCTCCTTGTTTTACATTGTGTATATTTAGGCAGTACTATTAATGGCATGTTGAATGGAGACAGAGGTACTCAGGCATCTTGGCCAACTTCTATACTTTCGTGCACTACTGAGGAATCTATATAATGTAGCGTTTTGTTTTTACTCTGTCCTACCTTCCAGTGTTTTAACTTCTATTTGTTATCTGATCCAGTCCAAGTAAATCCAGTAGGCTAGCCAGTGAAAGCAGTTATCTTAATGATAAAGCTATCATGCTGAAAGTTTAAAATGTTTATTTGCTTAACTTTGAACCACTAGGCAAATGCACAAAGTTAAACAGATGGTTTAAAGGATTAGGGCCCGGTACAGCTAAGTCATTTAGCATTCTCTTATTCTTTCCTCCTTCAATTCAGTGAGCTCTTACTTCTATGAAAGAAACAAAGGCAGCCACTTCAGTGAAGTGTTATGTGTCTGAAACAGTTGGCAAAATGTGACAATTTAGTTAAGTTGTGGCAAAACAAACCAGAGAGATTTGTGCCGCTGATTATGGTGCTCACATCTTGACTGGACCTACAAGACTCTCGATGGGGAATTCCTTTTCTTTTTTTAATCAAAAGGGCAGACCAAACCTGTCTGAGATTCAAAGGCACTGAGTAATCTCAACAATCAGTTCATCTGTCAGGCCCAGGCAGCGCTGGTGTTATCAACACCACCTTAGCTTACAGGCAAATTGTCAGATAACATTCTTGGTATAAAGCAGATTACGCCAACCCCCTGTTTTTTGTTTTTTTTGCTTTCAAATTAAATATCTCTGTTGGACAACCCAGTGCAGTTATACATTTCGAGCTATGGCACAATTGTTGTACTTTGATGTCACCTGCTGATGTAAACCTAATGCGACGGGGCTCAACATTAGTGTCACCAAGGCTGAGCCATTATCTGGCATCGACTGATTGAAGTGTGTCTCATTGTGACTTGGGAGCAAACAGATCGGCAGTTTAAAAGTGAAATAGAGTTCTCCCCCCTCTCATAAAGCCCCCATTATGTTCTCTTGAAGTGCCTAATAATTGTTTGGTTCCTATCTTGGCAGCACTTAAACACATAATTCCTTTCTTTTTATTGTGAGGTTAGAGATTCTTTTAAGACTCACTTCAGTCATATATTCTACAATACTTAGTGCACTCTATTTCAATTACTCGTATATACTCTTGTAGTACTTTCTTCCTACAATCCCATAATATTAATTTCAAATAAGTTTTTCTGTAATGAAACATTTCTTCAGAAGCACCCCTTAATGTTCTCTCTGTTGGCAAAGAAACAGTTTATACCAGAGACAGAAAAATAATCACATAGAGCCACGGCATTTGAAATTTGTATCTTGAGCCAAAGATTGGCTTAAATGGTTTGGCTTAGTGATGTCTATTCTCCATATTCCACAACAGCACCAGTGGGAAAAAAACTCCAAGGACTTGGAGAGTTTTCAGAGACATAAATCAAAGTTGCTTATTTCATGCCCATGCTTTCACTTTACTCCTTCTCTCTTTCTCTCTGTCTTCACTCTACTTTTTTTTCCCTCCAAAATCATCTAATACAGTTCCCCCAATATGTAGATGCTCTCTGCATACAGTGACCATGGCAGTTTACATCCCAGCCAGGGTGAATGCACCTGTAGCATTAAAATTAATGCCACAACGATATTAGCTTTTGGCCCTTTGTGTCACAATGAACAATTATTGCTACACTGAAACAAATCTCTGTGTGTTGGAAGATTGCCCAAAGAGGCATTCCCCACTATCGTCAGCTCAAGATAACTGTGATGATTTGGTTCATGTTGCTCTTTTGCTCAAGGCCTGAAAGCGCTTTATCTCATTAGGACCAAATCACCTCATCCATCACTTTAGCTTTTGGCTTTAATAATGAATTTTAGCCTTAAAATTCCATAGTTCATATAAGCCTTGTATACACATTTTACCAGAGAAAAAAAAAATTATCTTCATACCAAAACCAGTTGGTGACATTTATCCTCTAAACCTCTGTAATTCTTCATTAGAGAAGAACACATTGTTATCATGAACCAATGGTCCAGCGCTTAGTTACTTTTATTCTGTATGATAATCATAATAAGGGGTTCATGTTCATGCTCGTGTGTCCTCAACTCTGCAGCATTGTATGGTTCTCTTTAGTGCCTCCTCTTGGCTCAGCCTAATTTTCTCTCTTTCTCTCTCTGTCTTTGTTAAGGACCCCTGAGCAGTGTCCCAGTGTGGTGTCTCTTTTGTCCGAGAGCTACAACCCTCACGTGCGCTGTGGGGCTGCCATGGCTCTGGGTATCTGCTGTGCTGGGACAGGCAACAAGGTGAGTTTTTCTCTTAGCCTCAACCCTTTTAACTCAATAAGTGGTTACCTTACTTTGCCTTTCTCTCTCTTTAAGTGTTCTGTTAATAAAATTGTTTCACAGTGACACCCAGCCGGGGAAGCATGTACATTTTGCCCTCTGAATTGATGGTATAATTTTAATGTGAAGTAAATTTAAGTTTTATTAACAGCTTAACATTGATATTAAAATAGGGAGGAAGCTATAATAAGAGCCTATTTCAAATGAAGCAATGGTTCTGTCTTCAATTGATGTAAATGAAGGCCCAACCAGTAATTGAGAATTGACCATGCCTCCCCAGACCCATTACACTTACTGTACACAAGGGTGAACCATGTGAACCAAACCTTACATCAAATTACCACAAAAATAGACTAAAACCTGTTTTGACTCGTCCAAGATGTAAATAATGAGTTCTTCTTTAATGAGGTATCTTTGCACAAGCGCTTATTCTTTTTGGAATCAGTGCTCATAACTAGAATTAATATTCCTCATAAGGCTGTGCACAGGAAAAGCTTAGATAGCACTTTTTTCAACCACAAAAGCAGCATTTGCCCTCCTGTCCTCATTTATCCTGTGTGCTTTCTTTGTCTCATGGCATAACATGTGCGTCACTGATGCCAAGATTACCTACGCTGCACAAAGGGTTTTCCTTAACACGTCCAAGTGATGGGTCCTCTGTAAAGCTTATCTTAGATGGGCATACAAATGAGAGATGGGAGTACGGAATCACTTTAGGGGAGCAAAGGTGGTTGCTTTCCCTGGTCAGATGCAATTCTGCCATCAGAGCAAATGATACTCTGGTAAACTTGGCTTAGACAAGCTGTAATAATCTCATAATGATGCTACATGACTCCTATCTACTTTTGAACATCCACCTGCCTCAAGGCAAGGTCCATTTCCTGCCACAGTTTGATTGAAGTTTGTGCTTCATCCATGATTAAAGAATTAAGTAGCTCCTTTACTTTTTTTACATTTGCTGTAATTTGCATGGAAGGTCAGCAGAAATGATGTCAAAATTGTGGAAAGTTGTTTGGAGATTTGCTTGTAAAATGGTCCAAATTGGCACCCTGTCATCTTGTTTGGGTTCATCAAAGTCTGAAGAGGAGTTAAGAAGACAGAAGTTGGGGGTACTGCCAGTTCCTGAGTCGTCTAACTATGTGGGCTGATCAGTCTCAGGTGGCATAACCCAAGCTGAATCATGGCTCATTACACCCTGAGCCTTGAAGCACCAAACTGAATGTTTTGGACCAGGTCAGGCCAAGGCATGCTAGGGAACCGATCAGCTCCGAAGGTCTACTGCTTGGTTTTTCCAGAATAAAACCTCGAGCACATTAGACCCTTAGTGAGAGTAATGATGTCGTGACAAGAGAAGTGGGTCACCTATTTAAAGGGAGCACAAGCCTCTGCCATCATTTATACACCTTGGGCTTGAGATGTTTTTACTGGACTGGGGTTCCTAATCTATTGTATACATAAAAGAAAAAAACTGCATAGGACAGCTGTTTGACCTTTTTTCTGTCAGTAGTTTGTTTATGCTGATTTTGTGCCATAATGAAGAGCTGTTGAGCTTGTTTGGTGAAACGGATGGAAACACTATTCACCAGAGAGATATGCTGTGTAATGTTAAATAGCAAGCAGACTCATAAAATTATTTACAGTGTTTCAGAACATTGTCATATGATACAGTTTTATATGTATGTATGAAAATGGAAAATGAATCGTGGTAAAGTGTGTTCTGCCCTGTTCCGTTTATTTACACAAGCCAGTTTTTAGCAATACTGAATGTAAAGTTCACCTCAACCTGCGGAGAAAGCCTGTACGGATTAAGAGATTCTTAAGCAACCACATTATGTGTCGACCTGCTCTGCTGATTGGGTCTGACAGTAAATACCCTCAATTAAACCCCCAGACAACCTATCAGGAACAGGATGTGGTCGACTGGTGTTGGCTTTACACTCCGACTTATCATCCCAGTACATGGCTGTCTCAGCCAGCTGAGCCGAGAGCACTGATGAAACATGGTTTATTTTACCTACACTGTCATCATCCTAGTTTGTTTCTCTTTGCCTGGCGGAGCTGACGCCTCCCTCTGAGCCTGGCGGTGTGAGTTACAGCCATTACTGCTCGGTGAGAACAGAGGAGACAGCAGAAATAGAGAAGAATAGGAGGTGGTCCTCCCTCAGTCCTTCACTCACAGTGATCATAGGAGGAAACTGATTGTAGACCTTGTCATAACTGTTACTCAGTTGTCCTTGGTAACCAGATAAGGATGACACTAATGTTATTAATTTGTGTGGTCTGGTTGCCACTGTTAATAATCCTCCAGAGAACATAAATGCTCCTGTTGCATTGATGATGTGTCCTGTTGGAAATGGCAAAATATAAAATGTATGGGGAGTAAAAAGCATCAAATTATCGGTTTCATGTTAGCTTCAATCTGACACACAGAGAAACTACAGATTTCACCACTTCTACAGGACCATGACAGAATTAAGAGGTCATTATTTAATCTTTTTTAAAGCCATATCGAACACATTATCTCTCAAATTTAGTATTAGCCAGTCCATCGTTGTTACAGTACTTTTATTTTGCATTTTTAGATTAACCGCCTGTCCTCTTCCATACATTTGTGAGAGACAGAAACAAATAAACCATACTTGAATATCGCTTTTTCCCCACTGAAGTACAGTGATATAACAGCGGACATTTTTCACTCCAATTTATAACATAAGAATATGATAACGATTCTGCCAACATTTACATCTAAACTGTTGGGCTGTGGAGAAGACAGCAGTAGAACGCTGCCATTTCCTGAACTCTCAGGTCTCTCATCAGGAAGCTACGGAAGCATAACGTATTCAATTGAGAGAAAAAAATTTGCCCTGTTTTTTCTGAAATTAATGAGATGATTATCTCGGAAATTCTTAGAAAAGCTTTCAAAATCCTCACTGTGGTAATGCAGCCGTTTGAATTTCGTTGCACCTAAAGTAGTGTAATTATGGTAACGACGGCCTCCGAGAGAGGCGAAGGTCCTGTCTTTCATGTTCTTTCTGTTTTATGAACATAATGCGTTGTACTTTTTTCTCATGTTTGACCTGTTTTATTTTGCCAATAGGTTATCAGATAATTTCTAAAAATGACTGATCTAGATATCCTCTCTAACAGTATTAAAGTCGAGTCATCCCACTGAACCTGTTAGTGGAAATTCCAAACTAAAATAACCTCTTAGCTCTGTAGGCTGTCTGGTTTGTTTGTTTCATCTATTTTTGGGCTTTGATGAAATATTTTTGCCTGTCCTGAGGTGCCTGCGCAAAGTCGACAAACTATTAACAATACCATCTCTATTACTTAAAGACACAAGTATCTCTCAATGTTTCAAACCAAAACCAAAATGAAACTGGATTTAACTAAACAGGCGGAACATGTTTACTTCAAGCTCTCAAGTAGGAATGAGAGCTTCTCTTGGGATTTCGTTAGTTCAGAAAAACAGAGCAGAATGATATTTTTTCCATGAAAACCTTTCTCAGAATTTCCGACATAATTATCTCGTTAATTTAGAAAAACAGGGCAATTTTATTTATTTTTTTCTGAAGTGAATGCATTTCGCTTCTGTAGGAAACCATTCACTCTTTGTACAAAAGTTTTTTCCAGTGTGTGTGTGTGTGTGTGTTTGCTCTCAAATGGGCTTTTAGATAGTGCCTTTCTAGTGCAGCATCTTTGACAAAGATCTAGAGTAAATAATGGCCTAACTTAAATTTGAAGTAATTTACACCTGTAAAGTGAAATTGTGGCCAGTCTTGTTTTTCTTAAAATCTAAAAGAATGTGCCAAGCGGATTGCTCTCCTTCTAACTGTAATATTTTTAGTTAGGTCTTAGCTAATCAGCAAAGATGTTCACTAAACACTGCAGAGAGTGCTGTTAACAGTCCTCTAGCATCAATCTTTTTGTTCCCTCGACCATCAGGGGCTGGTTCTTATCCATAATCGAAATACATTGAAAATAATTTGATTACATTTTTAGCCCTGTCTTACATCAAAGATAAAATTTTTCCCACTCCAAATTATTTTAATATGGTCAACCATTCAATACTTTGGCAGTACATATGGCAGTAGGTGGTTATATAAAATCAGCACATGCGGCTTACTGTAAATATTCTGTATTTAAACAACATTACCAACTGCGTCTCTTTGCCTCTCCTTCTGCAGGAGGCCATCAACCTGCTGGAGCCCATGACCAATGACCCGGTAAACTATGTGAGACAGGGCGCCCTCATTGCCTCTGCCCTCATCATGATCCAGCAGACTGAAGTCACCTGTCCCAAGGTATGTTGTGCAAAATGTTTGGATTTTTCTTTACTTTTTTTGTTCTACATCCTTTTTTTGCAATGCATTTTTAGAATTTTGAATGTTTCTCGTTTATCATTAAGGAAATTGACAGTTTTGGTGCAAAATAGACTTTTGAAACAGCAAAAGCGTTTCCATTTGAATGTGAACCAGTTTGTAAAAAGATACAGAGTTAGAAAGCCTGTGTTTTGTCTCGGTGTCTGTGAAATAACAACATTTCTGTGACTCTTAAAATGATGTCTAATACCACGGAGACCAGAGCCTTTGCTGAGTAAAGAGTGAGAGGGGGGAAAAGGGGCAGACTTGACTGAAAACAGAAACATCAGGTTTGTGAAGACATAAGGAAAGAAATCTGTGTCATGGAAGACTGGAGAGTAACTAGTCCAGGCATAACTGCACGCACTCACCCTTGGAGCACCTCATGCTTTTTCATAGACGGTTAAGAAATACCAGACACATTTTCAAAGACTCCTCATCTGCACAGCAACAGTGCTTAAAGCTTAAGGCGGTATGCAGGATTGTGCAAGAGGTAGTTGAGCATCAGGAGGTATTACATCCATGACTGTTTATTTTAAAGTCCCAGTCTTTGTAATTTACAGATCTGCGTCACATTTGTAGACAGCAGTCTCAGGCCTCTAGTCTGAGGGTGGTAAATTGGCCAAATTGACCGATAAATACCTAGCATAGTGTTTACTCGAAGTTTCACTCCGGCTATCGAGATATGCCGTTAGTGACGGGACTCCCACAGGCACTGCACCATCGCCAGGTGTGTCGCAACGCTGATGTTGCTGTATCATGAAGCTTGCTGACAGTGTGCAAGTTTGACAAATGCATTACAGCTGTGACGGCCACATTCAAGTGGCAAACATATACTGTGCCTTCCTCTTTGACTGACTTTGACTGAGATGGCAAAATAAAATGCACGTACACACACACACACACACACACCCTCTGCAGGATTTTAAAGCATGAGGTGAGTCTTAAATAGTCATTGCATTCAAAGGAAGGATTCCACAAGTTGAGGCTGAACACATTCTTACTAGTTGTGTAATGGTATTTCTGGTATGGTAATTCTCTAGAACCTGGATATTTTGTTCCACTTTACAAGCAATTAACAATAATATGTTTATGTTCACATTTTGACAATTTCATTGGATTCTAAATTTCACGTTAAATAGAAAGAGACGAGAAAATAAAAATTGCAGTCCTTATTATATACTATAATTCTGAAATTTGAAGAAAATAACATGTCTCTAATCAAAACATGAATAAAATCTTGTGGTTGGGCAGTAGTGTCTCTCGATTATGAGTTGTTTTAACACATTTCCTCTTCCCTCGCTATTTTAGGTGAACCAGTTCAGACAGCTTTATGCAAAGGTGATCAACGACAAGCATGATGATGTTATGGCCAAATTCGGGGCCATCCTGGCCCAGGGAATCCTCGACGCAGGTCAGTGTACAAACAGAGGGGCACAAGGCTTGTTTTACATTTGGAAAAGAGACTGGTATTTAGAAACATGGTCTGTTAACTGGAATGACACCAGTTTGATCCCCTCACTGGGTTTATCCCTGTCTGTCACTGAGCAAGAGATCAAAGTGGTATATAACCACCTACCTCTGTGCCTTCATCCCTCAGTGGATGTGAAAAAGACCCAAATTCTTAATTACACTGTTAAACAAGTGAACAGCTCTAATTGTTAGGTGGGTTTGTGTGCGTGTGTCTTAATTTGAGTCCCTTTTACGCTCAAGCAAACACGAAGTAACCCTCTACGGCTGACCACCCGCGCACTGCGTCTCTGGAACAGATCATGCTATGGCGCATTAGCGCCTGTCGGTCCTAGTTCGGCTCAACTCCGCTCTCAGCCATATGGAGTGTCGGTGTCCCCCTGGTGATTACTGTTTGTCTGATAGTCTCTCTGTTTGTGTGTCTGTGCGGGTGTTTGTAGACACAAGCATACAGGGTGTGTTTGTGTGTGTGAGGTCCTAGAGAGCTGCACATCATCACATGGGGAGCTACACACACTCTCATACACGCAGAGCACACCCATATTCACATGTATACACAAGCCCTCAATGCAGGCAGGAGAAGAAACCCATTCTCTAGCACTAACATAAAACCCTGTGTGCTAAGCCAGAAAGAAACCAGCTATGTTTACACACCGCTGTCTAAATACACTATCAGGTGTTGCAACTTACACAAAGTGTAGCCAGTCTTAAGTATTTGCACCATTACTCGAAGGGGCGAGTGTTGTAACTCCCGAGCATTTTTCACCGGTCGCAAAATTGCTTCTCGATTAATTCCACCCCTCCCGCAGCACACTATTTGATGGTTATTGTGTTTTGAACAGATTAGCCATCTTGATGACAGGAAGGACCTAAATCATATATCAAATCAGGCACATAAATCGCAATAAACTCTGCGAACATGCCAAGATGACCCTGCGTGAGACCATCCAGACAAACCCTGACCGCTGGTGTCATTTTTCAGACTGTAGACAGACACTCCTTCCTCTCCCCCCACCCTCCTCCTCCTCCTCTTCCTCCTCCTCCTCCCCTCCAAACTCTAGCTTTCAGTGCTTACCCATGTTTCAGGACAGCTCCAGTGTGGAGCTTACAGTTTAAACACATTCAGGCAGGAAACAAACCACTCCTGTTTGAATGTCAGACATGCTGAAGCTTGTGTGGTCAGAATGTTTTAGTATTCTGGTTCTTCTAGGGAATTAGGTTTTTGAGGTGCAGGGGTAATTGTATTTAATTTGACAGGCGGAGGCGATTAGAGCTCAGTTTCATGATCATTGGTCCTTATTACTCAGGAAATGTTAGTCTCTGTCCCTCTCCATCTCACCTCTCCATGTTTAGCTCCCATTTACAGACCCTCCCTCACTAATTGACACAATCCATTAATTAGTTTTAATCAGTGGTTTCTGTCTCAGTTGTGTAATGAAACACACCATGCTCTCATCGTTCAGGATTCACAGGATTCAGACTTCGCATCTTTTCAAACCGGTACAACAAGCAGGCTGGTTGTTGATGTAGTCACAGAACACCTTTAAGGAATCACTACTATCCCCTCTGCCGTCTCTCTCACCAACTCCTTGGAATGAAAATTGCCCTGCCAAACTACGAGTTGGCAAAAACAGCAGCTCGTGGGAACCCGCTAGTCAAGTGCACTCAACCTCTTCCCAGGTTTTTAAGAGACTCTTAAGCTCCTAGTTGTGGCGCAGCAAGTAGCCTGCGTGACTCATTCTGGCCGACGCTCAATCTGTTAGACCCGAGTGGTTTCACCACTGCTTCAGATGTCAAGATATGGTCCCACTAATAAATTATTTCAGTGACCTCAGAAAAGAGAGGGAGCAAAGCAAGATAACAGCAGATGATTTAAATGGTATTGTCTGGACTTGTTTTATTTTTAGTCAGACTGCCTACTCCCTGGTAACCGACACTTCCAAAGAACCCTTTTCTTTTCATCCCCACTGAAATAACAGAGTCATCCTGGTTACCTCCTCTCACCTCTTCCTCCTCTCCCACTCCCTCTGCCTTCACTAATGCGGTCCCTCCCTACTGTTCATCCTAGAAAGGCAGAGGGCAAATGTTACACTTTTTTACTGCTTCAAGTGACACTTCAATCAGCTCCAGTGATGCACATAAATTGACCCAAATAGCTTTCTGGTAGGACACACCCTAACCCCGGTGACACCTGTCAAGTTGTACATAAATTCCCCCACACAGAGAGACATACTCTTCCTTACAAGGAAATTGGTTCACTTTTTCAGATTGGCATTACAATATCACTACATCATTTCACTTCTGTAGCAGTCGAATTATTTACTTGATCCTAATCTAACAACGTCTGTAGTCTGAAACAACGGCCTCATCAAAGAACCACTTATACAAGCAGCTTAGTTCTTAAAAGGCAAGTACGAGTGAGACAGGTGGTCCTGTCTGGTTCTCTCGTTGGAGTCATGTACAGTTCGTCTCTCATCTGTTTTACTTAGAATCATTATGTCTTAATCTGAATGAATTTGGATCACTAAACAACAACTAAAACAAACTAGCATAATTAATATTCTGTTCACTGGTTTTCATCAGCTATCATGGCTTAAGATGTTGGTCAGATGTGCTGATTATCGGCACATTTTGGTGCAACAACTTAGTTGTTAGGAAACTTCTCTCACAGCCTCATGGTCTTTCTGCAGGTCTCTGTCCTGCATCATCTTCTCTTGCATCTGACTGTTTAACCTCACCTATTGTAGGCTGAAATATTCTCTCGTCAAATATCGTTAACTGTAATATTCCTCCCATCACGGACCTCTTTGCTTTAGAAGGATGTTTTTTATTCAGCACAGCGCCGTTCTGACGATGCTGTCGGCAGCTGTTTTAATATTTTCTAATTGTTTGTCCTAAAGGGTCCCTGTTATCTCCTGCTTTTCTTAAAATTCATCTTCATTTCACGTTACACAAAGTATAGTGGGTCTAATCAGTAGAGAACTCTATTGTAAACTGTGAGGAAAATTGTCCATCTGTTGCAGGTAACAGAACATCTTCATGGATGGGTACATAAAGTCTGGATGAAAATCATTTAAAAACCTATATATGCCTATATATTAATTCTTGGTTTAAGTCAAAGTTAAAACAACAAGCCGTGTTTATAGTCCGTAACTACCTCAACATTCCTGGAAAAAGCATCTGACACACCTCCTTTGATGAAGATCAATTATTTAATCTCCGGTGCAGCTCGTATCTAGTAATCAGGCGATATATTTTAATTTAAATGCAGGATGTTGTAGACAATGCATTCCTTGGTTTAATTGGCTTCCCAGCAGGTCCAGGTAATTGAGATCCTGCCCCAGGATCAACAAATCAGACCGGCTGAAGCCAAAAGACAACCTTCTCAGGGTGGTGGCCATCCTGGTCTGTGCCCGCATTAACCTCCAGCTTACATTTTACATTTCACGCCAAGTTGAAGTGGGTTCATAATCAGCAGTGATGAGTGTCACATCAACATAAAGCTGCTTTATTCATTCAGCATATTGTGTTTTCTCAGGTCACAGCATAGTCAACATAGCTCTCATGTGTCCATATTCAAATCTAAACTGATGGTTTAGATTTTCTACCTGTTGTGAAATTGGCTTCTACTGAGCAGTATGTATTTTTAACCTTTTTATATATCAGGGATACGTAAGGATTGCTTGAGGTTTGCTGAGGTTGGCAGAGCGGTCATGCTCCTGTTCAGCACTTCTCTTGTTTGCTGAGCGTGCATGCACACACTTATTCAACCCTGACCTGATTCCCATTCATACAAAGCCTCACCATTCATAATAAACTTTATATAAGCCTCGCCATTTAGTCAAAAGTCCATCTCGCCAGTAGTTGGTACATAATGCAGCGTTAAGTCTGTTATGTCAGAGAGACAACACTACTGTAGAGCTTCTCTAAACTGGTTGCCAGCAAATTTAACAGTTTCTTTGAAGATTTTACCTACTGTATCACCAACAAGGTTTATTTCTGTCTAGCAATGTGCTTGATCCATTTTGATAACAAAATTTCGTTCTAAGTTAAATTGTTGTTCTCTAATGCACTTTCTTTATAGAAATGTGATTGTGTACCAAGTAAATGGAAAAATGCCAGTGCACAGTGCTTTGTGTCATGTGTTGAGACCGAGGCTGTATCCTTGTATACTTGTACAAATAAAGTGAAGCGAAAACTAGCTTCACGTTCAGTCTGAAGGTACTTTTTTGATCTAGCAACTTCAGTAGTTGATGCTCATTTGCTTATGGACAGACATGTCTGGGTAAATATGATATATATGTGTGTAGTGAGATTTATTTGAATAAGCTGATGTCATCTGGTGATTAACCAACATCTTTAGGCCTGTTTGTTGATACTGAAACCACCTTTAACCCTTCTGGCTTCTGTTGGTCTAGGTGGACGTAACGTGACCATCTCTCTGCAGTCCAGGACGGGTCACACTCACATGCCGTCAGTGGTGGGCCTGCTAGTCTTCACCCAGTTCTGGTTCTGGTTCCCCCTCTCCCACTTCCTGTCATTGGCCTTTACACCCACTGCTATAATCTGCCTCAACAAGGACCTCAAGGTACTAAAGTGGCTGATTTCTTTGTGATTGATGTGTCACAACAAATACTGTGTGTGTGTGTGTGTGTGTGTGTGTGTGTGTGTGTGTGTGTGTGTGTGTGTGTGTGTGTGTGTGTGTGTGCGTGCGTGTGTGTGCGTGTGTGTGCGTGCGTGTGTGTGTGTGTGCGTGTGTGTGTGTGCGTGTGTGTGTGTGATCTTTTTCCAGCATTTTAAAAAATGGCAGCTAAATTTGTCTGGTGAGTTTGCATTTGGTGCAGAAAATATAAAAAATATAACGAGGCCCTCCTGACTGTGGGCCTGCTCTGGGCCCCTTGCCACTCGCATACTGATGCCAAGGGATCAGTGTGACATATCGGGGGATCTTAAAGAAATATTAGATAGGCATTATGTCTTCACTGCTACGTGAATCAGCAGCACCTGACACCAGGGACACCAATACACTTTTGTGTATTGTGCAACCCAAGCTTTACAAGGCACTGGAGAATATACTGGGTGTAAAGCCCCAAATAATACACAAGGGATCGAGTGCAGAAGGCGAGTGGGGAACAGCAGAGTTTGATAGACTTAGTGCGGCACCATGCCAAGGCTCCCCAGCACCTGTTTAACTACACAGCACAAGCTATTACAAGCTTTGTTTATCACCTCAGGACAAAGAACATCCTTGTCACTCACCACTTGTTCTTCTTAAGTAACAATGTTTTGCTGTACAAGAGAAATTACAGCTACTAAAGCAGGCATCAAGCCACTCCACCGCCTCACTGATCATCCCGCCTCCACACTGCAGTGTAACAGCTGAATTACGAGGTGATATAAAATAAGACGTCCCCTCTGGTCACATCTTTGTACTGCTCTGTTCCACTATAGAGACGGTTTAATCATTATGTTTCAGAGCCTTGTTGTAATTCGAAGGCTCACACTAAACAGAAGGCACCTGGTGCTGCTGCGGCTGGAGATTTTCTTTTATGTTTGTCTACGTAAAGTTGACAGAGCGCTTTTTCATTTTTACATAGAGTTAAGGCAGCAGGTATTAGAAGTAACGCCTTATTAAAGAGCAACTCCCTCTTTTGCTTTTAACCGGTTAACCGGTTAAATGTACATTTAACTTTAAAACTTAACTAACCAAACAAAGCAAAGCGAGTTCTTTTTATGTTCAACCAAAATGAAGCTGTGTAGCAAGTAGAGTCTAAAACCAGCAAGTCAGTATTGAAAGTCTGACATTTGAGAAGACGTTAAGCTGCCAAATTTTGGAGCAGCTTTTGATGTGACATTTTCTTTTCTGCAAAAACAGAAGAAATGTTGTGTATCCAGTGTCTGATTTGTGCTCATCCTGAATTCACGTCTCCCTTTTAGTTCACCGTTCAGCCTGAATCTGTCTTTTTGAAATGGACAGCATAAGTTCACTTAGTATCCGAACAAACCCCCGATCAACCGGCATCTGTTACTTAATGACCTTTCTCACAGACATTCTCTTTTAGGAGTCTCTCTAAAAGAACAAAAAGTGTTTATAACTCTACTGGCTGGTTTATATCTTCTCACTGTTATTTTAACTAAGAAAAATCAACAAGTTGGAGCTGCTTGTGGGACTAAAGTTGGCTAGTAGTGGAGAGTTAAGCCCTCAGTTGATTTCAGCGTTAAATAAAGCTGTTGATAGATTTTAATTGTAAGTCTTTCTGGTTGAGCTTCACAGTTCATTCTTGACCTTGGAAACAACAGTATAACAGTCCGACCTTTAGGACCATGAGGTCTTTCTGGGTTTACTCACATGATTGTAAGTCGACACTGATCGTTGTTAAAACCTCACTACAACAATGAGGTCAGCTAAAAAATGTTAGATAAATATGTAAAACATGGTTTGTTTCCATCAAATTGAATTGGGTTTTCATTTAAACAAGATTAGGAAACTACAGCGATACGTCGTGAGTCTATGTGATGTTTACCGTCTTAGTTTAGCATATTAGCACTCGCTAATTAACTTTTAACAGAACTGAAGCCGCTGGAATTAGTTTTGCAGATATTTGGTCATCCTGACTATTATCTGGAAGGCAGATCATGAAGTTGATTTTTATTAAACATCTATAGAAATAAAGTGACCATCTTTTTGTCTTCTTCCTCAGATGCCCAAGGTGCAGTACCGCTCCAACTGTAAGCCCTCCACCTTCGCCTACCCACCAGCTCTGGAGGTTCCCAAGGAGAAAGAGAAGGAGAAGGTGAGAGCTCAGGCGCCACACAACACATCAGCTTGTTTTGCTTTCCCCTTTTTCTGAAATAATTAGTTGAGGGTAGCTGACCTCGCTTCATATTGATTTGTGAATAATTTTGAAGCCTCCTTGTCAGACTCATCATTTTCTTGCCCGTCATGTTTATTGTTTTAGCATCTCTGGCCTATTTTTCTGAGTTGCTTCATTTCACAGTCCTAGATGCTTTTGTAATTGAAGAACAAGCAGCGGTTATTTTGTGGTTGACTAGTTTTGTACGTTTCAAGCCATGTTTGTAGAAGGTCTGAGTGTCTATGGTTTTGTCTTACACTGTGGAAATGTCTCCGCTCTCTCTCTCTCTCTCCATCTCTCTCCCTCTTTCTGCATGGCAGGTATCCACTGCTGTTCTCTCCATCACAGCCAAAGCCAAGAAGAAGGAGAAGGAAAAGAAAGAAAAGGAGGAGGAGAAGATGGAAGTGGTGAGTGGAAATGCCCAGAAACCCTTTTCTTCTTCTCTACCAATAATCCTGTTTTATTTAGGATGAACACTACTTGATAAAATCACAACTACATGGCCACTTATATCCGAGGGTAGATTCATGCACACAGTCACATGGTTTGTCTTTTACTCTTTTAGAGAAGAAATAACAGTAGGTGTGTGTCAAAGTCTTCCTCTGTGTTTTCACTCTCACACACACACACCCAGTGTCCAGAGCCAGTATAACTTTCATTGGGATTTTCTCTGAGCATTAGCAGCAGCGTTTGATCCACTCTGCCACGCTACATCTCAGCTCCGGTGCTGAGAGACGAGCCTGGAAACGTCCGTCTCGCTCACATCTCAGGCCTTTTGATTTATTTGGCTTATTGTGAAGGCGGCTGAGGGGGGGAGAGGGATCCGCTCACACTGGGGTCAGGCGGTTCAGAATTCACTGGTTGTCATTTTCCGTGACAGATTTATAGAGCCGACTTTGGTTTTTGACGGTTTTGATTACAATTAGATCACCTATTTTGCCTTTTAAAGCTTGCTTGTGGTATCTTTTTATTTCTTCGCTAAATATATCAACACTAAAATATGTTGAGTGAGAATGGATGGGATGGAAATGGAGATTGACAGGGAAAAAAATATGGGATCTGATAAATATACATTTAAATATTTAAAAAAAAATGTATATTCATCATAAAAATGGTAGAAAAAAGGACTCTGTTAGTGTTGCAGAGGATGATGTACTATAGTTTGGTCTTAAATTACAAAACTAGTTTGTTACTGCCAGCTCCCTGTCCCTTTTGTTCTTGTGTGTCTTATTTTATGGGTTTCCAGTGTCTGCCTGATAGCCCAACAAATCATTTCCCAACAAGGTCGCCTGAGCAGGAGAGTACTGAGTCACAACAGAAAAAAAGGAAAACCAGAATTTATTAATAATAACTTCTACATACTGTCAAATAATGCCAGATGTGCACAAGAAAAATAGATCTCCAATGTGATGTGAATATGGTGGATTTAAACAATGATTTGCAATTTTTGTTGAATTTATTACAAGAAAGAATTTATTACAATTTTATTTATACATGAAATATAAAAAGAGAGAGGGGGAGGGGACAGTAGAAGACGGATGGAAGAAGAAGAAGACGCGGCAGCGGAATCAGTGGGGAGAACATAAAGAAAAGTAATAACGGAAAATGCTGATTATGTGTCTGCTGCGACAGGAGGTCCAGGAGGGTGAGAAGGAGAAGAAGGACGAGGAGAAGGAGAAAGAGAAGAAGAAGGAGGCGGAGCCAAACTTCCAGCTCCTCGAGAACCCGGCCAGAGTGATGCCAGCTCAGCTCAAAGTCCTCACCATGCCTGAGACCTGCCGCTACCAGCCCTTCAAACCGGTAACTAAACCCCTCTGTGTTGTCTGTGATAGTGCAGTTTAATCAGACGGGATACTATATACAGAATATGCGGTTACATTATTTAAAATTATTTATAGCACCGTTACATCAAGGAATTCTGCAGAGACATCTGAATTGCAACATTTACACACAATAATATCACCTGAACATAACTTTTTTTATGATATTTAACAATGTAAAAGTATCTCAGAGAGGAGTTTTCCCTTTAAAATAAATTGTTCAGATCAGGATTCAGCCTCTTGGTTGATTTTGGCCTGTCGAATATCTACAACTCCAGAAACTCTGCACTCTTCAGGCCTATAAACCAGACGACTGCGGTGCTGCTGTAAATGTTGACAGTTTTCCGCAGTAAATTGCAGGGCGATGCAAAGTCACCCAATCAGCGCTCACCCCAGTCTTGTTAAGATGAAGTATTGTTTGATTTTGTGTCCAGCAAGCTAAGCTCAGAGTATTACATTGTATGACTTATTGTATCAAATGCCAAAATGGTGTCTTTGCTCTGCTAAAAAAAAATTTTTTATACCACTTTCCTTTAAAGGGTTTGTTTTTCCATTCAAAGGCAGGTTGAGGAAGTGAGAAGTTTTACAGACTTATCTTGAAATCTGGTTCATGTCTGGTGGTTTGTTGAAAACTTATTATGTGGATCAGTTTGAATTAATATGAAGTTTCCTGTCTTGTCGTCAGTGATGCTGAACATCTCCACAAATTAATTATTTTAAACTCCACTTTTTTTGTTTTTTATAAATTTTTTTGAAAGACATAGAGAACACAGTCATTCAACAACTACAGTGTTTTCAGCAGCATTCAGAGGGCAAAGTATCACACATTATGTAATACAAGTACTGTACATGTGAACACGTGTGGGTGTGGTAAATGCACAAAAAAAAGAAAAATAGAAAAAAATAACAATTTAAATAACTGAATTAAAAAAACATAATAGTAAAAATAATAATGATTATTATGAGACCAGTCCCCAAAACTGCACAGTGCACTCCTTTCTGACCTTTAGTTTTAAATAAATTAACCACCTTTCCTCAGAATTTTATTTTTTATTCTTTTTTTTTTTTTTTTTTTGGTCTACACTTGTTCACTTCCTTTTCTCATCACTTAAGCTATAAAAAGTTTACAAAAGAGTGAAATATTTTTTATGGAGGCTCCATTCAGTGTGACACGTTTGGTATTTGTGGAGTGATTTAACCAGAATTTTGGATGCAGTCAAAGCCGAATTACCAAATAGGTAAAATGGGTACCGGACCCTGAGGGAAGGCCTTAAGGCTCCAGGTTCACATGTTGTGTTTGCAGTAATTTGGTTAATTGTAAATGTATTTGGTAATATTTGTGTGCACCACTAAAAGCCCCTGTATTACAGGGGCCCGAAGTAAAAATCTGCTTTGAAAGCCTTTATTATTTCAGTTCATCTTGTGCTTACATGGTGCCATTTGATTTATAAATGTGCACTTAATCAAGTTACTAACTAACATGTACATACAATATACACAGAAAGTGGGAGAAATTGTGGAGTCAATTGAGGGCCACAGCTCATTTCTGCTTTGCGTCCCCCTGGAGAGTTAATCCGACCCTGGATGTGGACAATGTTTGTTGGTTCCAGCAGGATTTTTTTTTGGTAGTGCTTTCTGCTTGGTCATTGTGGTTCCCCCAGGCCTTTACAACTGCGTAAAGGTTTTTTCAGCTATTACATAAGCATCACTGTCAACAGTGAGTAGTGAGATGTAAACAAATGAAAGTTCAACTTGTTCCGTTGACTTTGAGCGTTTGTAATTCAAACACAAATGTCAGTATAGTGGTCCTACTCAGCCCTTATTCCCTCACACCATTAGTGATTTTTCCTTCCCTCCGTGTCGCCTCCAGCTCCACACAGGTGGGATCATCATCATGAAGGACACCAGCGAGGAAGAGGAGGAGCTGGTGGAGCCCGTCTCAGCTCACGGCCCCAAAATCGAGGAGGAAGAGCAGGAGCCAGAGCCCCCCGAGCCCTTCGAGTACATCGACGAGTAGAAATGCTCTCACCGCAGCGGTATGTTCACACAAATCATTCCTCAGCCTTGTTATTCATTCATAACTTAAGCAACCTGAAGTGTCCGCTGATGTTCACTGGTCCCATTTCCCCAGTTGTTGGCACAGGAAAAACCTGCTGCTGAACTGTTTGTCCTACCTGTCCCACCTCACAGGTTCAAACTGCCAAAATGTCATAAACGTGACATTTTAAGTCAGTTATTTTTTCCTTTACAGTTATATATCAACTGAATTTCCCTCCAGCACGTCTTTAAAGTTGGAACCAGCAGACAGCGAGGCCGCAGCAGTATTATTTTCACAGCTTAAAAAATCAAACTACTGGACAGACGTACGGTAGCATGGCTGCTCACAAAGTGAAAGTACAGTCAAGGTTGCATATAAAGCCGTACCTTTCACACCCACATAGCTGTCAGGCCGTCTTCATAAGAAGTAACGTTATGTGATAACGCACAATGCAGGTCTGTGCTGTTGTTTCCAAGCCTAACCTAGTTTCACCCGTCACTAACCGTGGAATGTAAACACCTCTGCCATCTCCCGACGCCAGCGGGGAGGGTAAACCTCCTCACTGTACTCGCCAATGAAGCTGGATGCTTAATGACTCCTGGCTGCTTGTTGTTTGTGTTGGATTGGCCGCAGCCTGCCTCCCATGTTGGAGTTCGCTGTTGCGTGTGATGAGACCGATGAGGTGTCAATGACCAAATTAGGGCCTGTGTGCGCACTATGTCATCCCTTTACGAGGTTCATGTGCCGCTTGACAGATTTAAACACAGCAGAGGCTGACATCAAGGGTTAGGTGTGTACGCCAAAGGCAGCGTGACTGAGTCATTAATGAAAAGTCACGGGTTTGATGCCCTTAACAGAACAGTGTCCAGTCACTGTGTCTTTGAAATCTATTTTTACCAACACAGTCCCGGCCTACCCATACAGGTGTTTTCACTCCATCTACCTGATAAGAGCTCTTCTCAGGACTGTCTTTGTGTGTTCAGACTCATCTGTTAGCTTTGCTGCGTCTGATGGGATGAGTCAACTCACAACTTTATTGTTCTTCAAACTGTTGTTCGGTGGCATCAGGTAACTCTCACCAAACTTCAACGTTAGTAGAGATTTGATCAGACAGAATAACTGGAAACACCTGTATGTGCATGTAAACCGCCTTTAAAGGACAATCATATTTTATCAAGTCTATCTGAAGACAATAGTCCAATCACAATGAGTACAATGAATCATTTTTTTGGTCACTGTAATTGTTCCTCCTCTTCATTTGGCCTTTTCCTAAAGTGAATCCAATGTAAGGGGTGGGGAACGCTTGTTAGGTTTAAAAATGACTTCAGCACTCAACTGAAGAGGTTATCTCCTTGAGTTAGTCTTTCTTACCCTCCTTCTACGTTTGTTGCACAAGTTTCCATGACATTAAACAGTGTTGTTGCTGGCAGTGTGCGTTGGAGTGCAACAGTTATTGTTCATCAACGATCCCATCAACCTCGCTGATACAAAATGAGTCATTCTGTGCATGTGACTTGTGTTATGTAATGCTGCGTTCATGTATTCAGGTTGTATTTAGTGTAATAAACAAGTAAGCAAATAATAAGTTTACAAATTTTAAATGGTGTTCACATCAAGTCTCAGATGTCTCGATGCTTAATAATAAGTGACTGAAAACCAAACAACAGATGCCTCGAGTCAGCCAAAATCAATCAATTGAGGTAATTAAATCCAAATTTAATGGATATTGTAAAGTGTCGTCAGTGTTCAGTATTTGTAACCCTCACACGACCACGTCTTAGGTTGTCCAATGACATGAAGTCAAGTTGTGCAAGTCAACATGTCAGGTTTTTCCATCTCTACCGTTCATCCTATATGACGTGAACGTGGCAGAAGCTCTGCGTCATTAAAAGGAAAAACTCCTGCAGCTCAGTGGTCGGAGCATCGTGGGAAACCCCATTCAGAAAATTCTATTTGCAAATAGCTTAAATTCACAACAGAGCATGTTAACTTTTATAGCTTTTATTTGATCATCTTTGACTTTTCTTTCAGATATTTCATGGTAGATGGAGTTAATCTAACCAGTGTGTTTTCTTCTCCTCAGGCATCAGAAGAACTGAGATCCAGCATGTTTGTCCAGTGAATCCCCTCCGTGAATCCACCTCCCCGATCTGCTTCCTCTTTTACACATTGCTTTTCTGTTTTGACTCATCATTTATTTTACATTCTCAAATTGTATAATTTTCTGTCCGTACAATAAAAATGATATATATTGGAAGCCGGAGAGTGTGTTTGAGTGGATATTTCACCAGCCGTGCATTGAAGAATCTCTCTAATCCCGTACATTTAGACTGGTTTACATTTTCAGTACTCAGCAGCAGCTGCTACAGTCTATCTCTGTACACTGAGCTCAGTCTGCTGTATAAATACTAAACAGCACTGGGTGGCGGGGATGAGACTGTGTGCTTTCAAGCAAATAGGAACTGAGTGTCTTAAAGGTCAAAAGTCAAGAAAACCATTAGTCTATAAAATCTGCCCCTGAGTGCTACTAAGATGTGTCCGATCCACTGTAATGGGACAAAAGAAATGAACTCTAACTCAGTTTTTGGTTACTTCTACTTCAGATTGATGCAGTGACAGTTATATGAGACTCGCTGTCCACTGAAATAAGCAGTTCTGATTCTCAGAATACAATGTTAGTTGTGTGTGTTTGTTGCCTTTTCTGAGTAGAGCTCACTTGAGGATAACTTTCATAACTTTTAATTGAGCTGAACTGGCTGTGTACCGTTTTCTGTCAACACTTGTCTTTGCTTGTATTTCATTTGAAAAACTGCAGGCTGCAAAAAGCAATTTGGGGTTAAGAAGAAGAATTTTGGTCACTGACACAGAGGGCATTAACTTTTCACCGCTGTGAAAGACTTCCCTCTATTTAAAAAAAAAAAGAAACATCTCCATGCAGTGAATAGACCTGCCAAACCAGAGTTGAGTTCCATGAAAGACAAATAGAGATAAGTAAACCGTGACCTCCAGCTGATGATTATCACAAGGTAAAAATACACAAAACTCCCTGGGTGTCACCTAAAAAACATTTACTCGTAGCTTTTGACTGTATAATTGAAAAAAGTTTACAGCAAACAAAGTTGAAATTCTTTGTATCTCCAACATCAAAATGAATCAAAAAGTGATTGTTGTATTGTATTTATTGGGACCAAGTACAGTGTTAAATATAAATGTTACCATGTGATGTACTGTACCACAGTTAGCTTATAGCTAATTTTCATCTCCAGTCCCTTTAATGTCACAATTAAAACATAAAACAGCACAATAATAAACAGTACGAAGCAAAAAAAACACACAGGATACATAATACATAATACAAAGCTACATACAATAACACATCACATACACCCAAAATGTCAACTAGAAATTAATAATGTAAGCTTGTCAAATTAAAAGCAAGATTATTTGCGTTCATGAGAAGACTGTGAGATGAAATTTAAAGTCAGTGGTGACAGAGATGAGTAGTTTTTAGCAGATTTTTTTAATTTGGTTTAGAACGTACTGATGGACCTGCAGCTCTTCATATCCACTGAGTTGTAGCTTTCACAAGCTGTGTGATTAAATGGTCTGGTACAATCTTGTACAGAGGATCTAGTAGAACTGACTGAGCGAGTGTAAACAAAGTCACATAGTGGAGAAGGAGCCAAACCATTTTAAAATTTTATAAACCAGGCACGAATTTGAGAATAATTTGAAATTCTCAAAACTCAGTAAATTATATTTCTCCAGCATGCATCAGGAAAGTCCACAAAAAATATTGTTAATTTTTGGCATACACCCTGAAAATTGTTTAAAATATGCACCAAAGTGTATTTTTTACAAAATATCCAGAAGAAATAGCACAAGGTGTTTACTGATGTGAAAAGTAATTTTAACTCAACACACCAAGAAACCATCAGATGTTTTGTAAAACATCTGAAAAACCTGTATAATGCGACTGATTACCTGCATTACAGACTGTCTGGGAGTTGAAGCTGATGTCGTCAACGTCTTCATCAGAGCGGTTTTTCCAGCTTGAATCATCAGAAACTTATTTTTCTCTATTTCCTTCACTTCTGATGTTTTTTTTCCAAAGTGCATATTTCATGTTTATTTGCTTTGTTTAAGTAGTGTGATGTTGTCATGCAAGCACCCGTCTGTATTACACTTTTTTTTTTTTTTTTAATCAGAGTATCAATTTTATATTTGATTAAAAAAATCCCTTATAAGTGTTGACATCAATCCAACCATCCACCTTGTTAATAGACTCAAGACTGCAGAAGAATTTATTTTCTTTTCTTGTGGTTTTTGGTCTTTAACCCGAGATCGAGTTTATGATCAAGTGGCCGGTTTTCCCAGCCTAAGTATGATTGTATTTGGTAAATGAAGCCTCATTTGGAAAAGCGGTTTGGGAAGCCTTCAGGAGACGATAGCACAGGCGGTTTTTAGCATGACGACTGCTGGAATGCGACACGTTTAATTGTGAACGCGTAAGACTGGTGGGAAAAGGAAAGAAAATATTTAAAAAAAACGTCTGTGCTGTGAAGTTTGGGGTTGTCAGAGATGATTTGCAGCTTGTCCACTCCCATCGGTGAATCATCATGTGCACATTTTGGCCAGACATTTAGTCAGTGGTTCTGAAAGTGAGGGCCGGGGACCTTGAGTGGTTTCCAGGGGTCCCCAGCAAAAAGGAGAATAATTTATTTTCACTATATGCCATCCAGAAGTAAAACAATGACAGAATGTATTGCTGTTTTGGTCATGGGTTTCATACACTTTCTGAAATAAAACATCTAAAAGCAAAAAAAACTTATCAGATGGGAGTCTGTGGTCTCAGTTTAGGGGTCCTTGACGTGAAAAAATTTGAGAAGCACCCGTCACATTGCCAGATACACGGTCATCGAGGACTGTAGAACAACTTTATAACCTCCACGGTCTTTATTAAAACTTCACTCAAGAGGAAACACCCAGAGGAAACACTCCTCTAAGGGAGGTCTGACTTTGACCCTAATGACCAAATCCGTCTTCGTTATCACTCAGCGTGCGATCCAGTGAGTTGGAAGAGGAAGCATCTGCTGTCTGACTGGTGTGGAGCTCCAGTCTGATTGGACACATCCTAAATATAGTGACTGTTGAGTCCACAGCTGAGGGATGAACTTTCTATTACAGGATCACATTCCTGAAGATGCGGTAACACCATGTAGCCTGTTCCCCACAGGAGGGAGTGTTTAGTCCTACTGACCCCCACCTCCCCCATCCATCCTCCTCCTCCTCTCTGCTCCATATCTCCCTGTTTCCATCCACTTTTCCAGGGAAGTTGAGACAAGGTCTCTTCCAACCTTCGCTTCCCGCTCGTCCTGGTGAAGCCAGGGTGGGACAAGACTTAAATCTGTCAGTCTGTGTGTGTGGAACATCTGCCTCTGTTTGTAGCCACGTCGCATACTTCATACACTCACATTTTTCTGTGACGTAGTGGACTTCTTCCTCATATTTCTGTTTTTCTGCGAGACAAATGTACATGTGATACAAATCAGCTAGTGATGACAGAGCTTTAAAAAGATTTTTTATCACTTTCAGACTTTTCTTTACAACAAAGCATAGTTTTAAAGCTTTATGTCTACATCTAAGATGCCAGAAACCTTTTAAATGAACAGCCATGAGCTCAGTGGTGGTCCTAGACATGTTCAAGGACAGTTTTTATGGATGAAATGTTTTAAGCAATTTGAAATACTTAGGCCCACAGTTCTCAGCAGTCTGTCCACTATTTCAGTTCAGATTTAAATAACATGGATTGCCATGGAAGTTTAGTACAAATATTCATGGTTCCCAGAGGATACCACTGACTTTGGTGGTCCCCTAACCTTTCCTCTAGCGCCACCATGAGGTTGACATATGTGGATTTGAGTGAAATGTTTCAACAATTAGCCTTTTGGACGAATGTTAGAAAATTTAGTGCGGAGGTTTGTTGTCCATTTTGCGCCATTATCATGTCAATTTTTAAAAAAAAATTGTTTATGACCTAAACTAAGATGGTGGTAAACATTATACCTGCTACACATAAGCAGCAACATTAGCATGCTGATGTTAGCATTTAGCTCATTTTTGTAAATCTGCACCGTGAAAAGTCATGCTTCATTATAGGGCTGCAACTAATGATTATTTTCAATATCGATTAATCTGTTGATCATTTCCTCGATTAATCAATTAGTTGTTTGGTCTATAAAATGTCAGAAAACAGTTATTACTGTTTCCCAAAATTGAAGATGCCACCTCAAATGTTTTCTTCTGTCCCAATCAACAGTCCACAACCCAAAGATTCTTTACTATCAAACAGGACTAAAGAAAGCAGAAAATATTCACATTTTAAAACATGGAATTGGAGAATTTTGCATTTTTTCTTAAAAGATGACTCAAAGTGATTACTCAATTGTTAAAATAGTTGGCGCTTAATTTTATGACGATGAACTAATCATTTATCTGCTAAAAGTTCCTGTTTTCACTGTAAAAAACATATTTTTTCCTGCTTTTTAAGCAAATTTATGTTTTTTTACCCTTGATGGACAGTGAAGACACAAATTACATTAATCCAGTTTAAAGGATTACTGAGGGCTCATGAGGGCCAAGCAATGATTTTTATCCTCTCTTCCCTGTGCACCCAAACACACACATCGGCACCCAATGCAATTTCCTATTGTCACAATGCTGCTACATGAACCACATCACTCAGTAAAAATAATCAAGATCGGCCATCAGTGCTCAGATATTCAAATTTAGGCATTTATCTAATAATATTATCAGATAAATAATAGTAAATTATTATCTATATAGATTTACAATTAGTACTGTGTGTGTGTCGGTCAGTGTTTTGTAGTTTGAACTTGTGACCTTTCACAAACATAACCGTGAGTCTAACCTCCAGACTTGGACTTGTGCTTTTTGGGAAGTGTGAAAGAAAGATTGCAGAAATTCCCTAATGAGTGCAACTGTGAAGCACCATACAAGGCAAAGGGATCCATTGACTGTATCCAGTCATGCACACCAAGCTGTGGAGAGGAGCAGGCAACTGACCAGCAGCGACTAATGTCTGTCAGTAAACTGACAAAACAACCATCAAGAGAGGAGGAGGAAGAGGAGAGGAGGAGGAAGAGAAGGGTGATGGTTTGTGAGAGCAGACGGAGCATGTAGTCACCGTCTGTGGATTCAGTGATGGTGACTGTGTCGATGAAAGGATGGAGGGTCAACAGCGCTGTTAAAGCAAACAAGCAGACCCACCAGGGAGCTTATTGGTCAGGTCAATGAGTGTGTGGCCTGCGGACGATCGAGGTCCCAGAGAGTTTTTGGCTGGACTCGAGGGCCAGCGAGTGATGTGCTGGTGGTCCATGATAGAGCTCTGGACTCAGCAGACTGTTCTGTTGACTCCGGATGGAGGTTCACACCGAACAAACTCAAGATGTTTTTAGATTTTGGCTCAAGCGGGCTGCAGCTTGTAAATTTGCTTCTATCTCTGATAGTGAAAAGATAAAGACCTCCTACAGTACGAGGAAGCAGTGTAGAGGAGAGACTCATGTAAACACTTCTTGTGTTAATACTGGCTGAATTTTATACACTCATTGTTTTTTGTGTTGTACTTATTCCTTTTTAGTCAGTGTTCATATCACAGATTTACTTTTCTGAAATCTCACACTGCCTCTTCTGTGTCCAAAGAGCTGGAGATCATCACTGAACTGTCAGATTTCGAGATTGAACACAGTCCAGCCAAGTTGCTTCTCTTACAAAGGACAATGAATTAGTGCTGAAACTATTATTAGCAAAAAAAATATCAAACACAATTTTGATAATCAATTAATCATTTCAAGTTATTTTTTAAGTAAATGCTAAATGCTGTTTCCAGCCTCTCATATGTGAGGACTGGAGCTCAACTCAAGTTCAATTGAAGCAGAAGTCAAGTTTAAAAAGTCTAATAATGATATATCAGCCAATTTTTTTTTTTAATACAAACATAAAATAAACTTTGTCAATGAACCTCTTATTATAAGTGACAGCGTCCTACAACACACTACTTTCTCCCAAAGTTAGAACAGTTATGGTTATAATCAGAGTTTAGCAATAGTTGAGTCAAAATGTGATTTGTGGTTATTGGCTGATGTTTCCAACACTGTCAGTCAACTCTGACAAAACCACAACGACACAGTCCTGATGAAGATGAACTGAGTTATTGAGTTTTAAATTACACAGTTTACAGCTGAAATTTTTACTTATCAGTGTTCTCTGGTCAAAAAACAAGAAAACTAAACCTCAAACATATCTTTGGCTTTCTGTATAGTGTAATTTAAGTCCATAACACAAACCTTTTAAATTTCCACTGACACAAAACAGAAGAATAGCAAATCATTATTTTTAAGAAACTGGAAATTGAGAATTTTTGGCATTTTTGCTTGAAACAAAATCAACCAATGAATCGCCTCAGCTCTAAACATTTTGGGTGGTTTTGGCCTGTTGGTTGGACAAAACAAGCAATCTGGAGTCATCAACTTGGGTTCTGGGCGACTGTGGTGGCAAATTCACTATTTTCTGACATTTTAAAGATGTAACATTTACTCATAAAAAACTATCAAAAATGAGAATAATTGCATCTTGCAACCATAGAGAATGCAGTTTTTGGTTTAACTAAATTTGTGCCAAAGTTTTACAGAAATACTATACTATAGTAATATTACTATAATACTATAATTAGTGCAATCGGTGAAATATTAATCATGTGATTGCAACGGGGGAGATTCAGTAGCTTTAGTGGCACTGAAGAGTCAGTGATGCACCTACAGAAGCTGTTCAGACCCTTTTAGTGAACAGCTTCAGGAAGTACAAGTGCCATGTGCGTTCCTGTTTACCTAAACTCTGCGCTGCCCCAGTGACTAAAGTTTAGTGTGTTGACGTTCACTTGGCCCTTCTGAACCCAGATAGGGCAGCTGATGTCAAAACAGTCTGAGTAGTTATATAATGCTCTCCATCGCCGCTGGCATCCATCAGCAGCAGCTGGGCAGGACAAGTGGCAGGTCTAAGCACTGCATTTAATCCCTGAGCCGCACTTCACTGATTCATTACGTTCTTGAAGCCTCTGAGCTCTGTGCTTGAATTCCACAGCTGATGAAGAGTCTGATCTGCAGGGACATGAGTCTTTCTGGTGTTCTGGACTCGAGGTTTGAGAAACTATCCTGAGACACAAGATTGAAAGATGGGATTCCCCCAGCAAGAAATATTGTAGGGATGTTAGAAAAGCTGCCACAGAGCGTAACCAACTGTTACTTAAGAGTCCATTTAAGGTCAGAAGTAAAGTAAATATACTTATTAATAGCTTCATCAGGCTTAAAACTTAATTACTTACTAATCATAATATTGTGTTACAAAACCATTGACGTTGACTCATTCAAAAATAACCAGCAGGTCAAAGTTTTCACTTATTCAGTGAAATAGCGGCACTAGATATTTTACAGACATTTATGGATCCTAGACGATGGATTCTAACGACTTTGAAGATCCGATTTCTTTTCCACTTGTGTTGCCATCAGATTACATTTTTGGTTTTGAGTGAAATGTATTGATAACTAATTGATAGCTGGCCATGAAATTTGGTACACACCATTTAAGTTCCCCTCAGGATGAATTGTAATAAATATGGTGATGTCCTGACTTTTCATCTACACAATCATCAGGTCATAAATTATTCCAAGTGAGTCCAAACCTGCAACTAATGACATTCCCAACAGCCTCTGCTGTACTTAGTGCTAATTAGCAAATGTTAGAGTATAAACAGGCTAAACTAAGATGGTGAATATGATAAATTGAACTCTTCTCCAGGACATTTGTTAACATTCCACTATCCCGCCTTCATCAGGTTGAGCCGGCTGAAAACACTGTGTGGTGTCCTGGAAAAGAGTTGTGCGTTGTGTGTTGTGCGTGTGTCCTCAAAGCAGAACACTGAAACATTTGCATCTTAACAGTATTGTCATTGTGAGCGTGTTAGCATGCTGATGTTAGCATTTAGCTCAAACTACTGCTAGCATGTCTTAGTCTTGTTGGAGCAAAACTGCCAAAAATTCACAAGTTGTAGCTTCTCGAGTGTGAATATTTGCTAGTTTACTTCACTTTTATGATAGTAAATGACATGTCTTTGGGTATTCGACTCTTGGACAAAATAAGCAATCTGAATATATCAATTTGGGCATAAATTGTTTTGGTTTTTTTTACATTTTTTCTGACAATTAAAGATGAAACAATTGTTAGTTACAGCCCTAAGTACAACCACAGTCTTGTACTTTTAATCAGTGAGTAATTTCATTAGAGCTGCTGGAGTTTAAGTGCCTTGCTCAAAGGTGCCACAACGACAGCAGTTGTTCAGAGTGTTAGTTACGTAACCAGGTTGGAGATTTTAACCAGCAGTTTTCAGGTTACAAAGGTAATTTATCTGACTCTTGGGCTCCCATCATCCAGTGTTTTTAGGTTAAAGGGAGCACAGACTGAAAGCTGCCTCAGTCTGAGTTCCCTGCAGCTGGCTGAGAGGAGGTTTCCATCCTGGAGGTGTCAGAACAGCTGGACACCAGACCTGGTGGTGGAGCAGCAGCTGGGGAGACCTGTTGGAAAGGCTGACGGCTGACTGCTCGCTGTGGCGTGGAGTGCTGCTCTCTGGGGAGGCTTCACTCAGAACAAGAATCTCCACAAAATGGAAGAAAAAGGGGGAAAAAAAGAGCAGAGGCAGCCGGGTCTGCCCATTCTGGGCACGCAGGCTGGAGACATAAACTAAACAAGCACTAGTTCTGGAGATGAGGAGTAGATCTGCGGGCTAGTGAAGGTGGTGCATGGTACAACACGTTACTGCCACCACCACCTTTTTCCCCTCCTTGTCAGTGTGAGTGTGTTGGAGGATATTGTGGTATGAAAGTGTGTTTATAACACTGCGCCTATTCATACTGTCTGTTCATTCATCATCAGCATTTAGAGAAAACAGGCAGGCCTGTTTGGATTCTCTGCACAAGGCCGCTCCAAAATATGAAACCTGAACCTTTCTGTTCAGTGTGAACACGGTCGGAGTAAACATTAGCTCTCATGGCGGCTGAGGATTTGGATTTTAGCACAAATGTTTGAGCACGGCAGTGTTTCTGCCAGAATTATTATTTTTTAATTTTTTTTACAGGCTGGAGTTTGAGAAACACAAACTTTGAGGTGAAGCTTGAACTATTCTGACCGATGTCGACATCCATCACAAACTGATGCAAATCATACTGTGGTGGAGATATTAATTGTCTTTTGCTGAGCTACGGCTGTTTCATACACAATAGATTTTGATCAGTTTTCTCCAAATTCAAAACTATAAACCAATACTTGTTATCCATCATTCTTCTTACTTAAATCATCTGATTGAATGAATATGAATACTATAACTCTATAACTCCAAATATTCAGTGAAAAGCCTCAGTGGTGGAGACACTTAGGACTGCTATTCTAAATAAACCTTAGTGTGTGTATAAATATGTAAGAACTTGTGGATCATCTGTCTGTGGGACAGATTTGTACCTCTGATTGTTCCTTGCTCTGTAGTTTGTCAATTTCTGCGTATTTCCCTTTGCGTGCAATAAAAACGTATTTGTATGATAACCAAAATAGAGTGTTTGAAAATGACAAAACCACATTTGGATGCTGATTTTTGAGTTGTGTTGTAAATATATATTCAAAGTCTGGCTCTGACACTCGCTCACTGTAATGTACAAATGCATTTATTTTAAAATATTGATACTTCAACGCTACAACTCTATACTTCAAAAAATGGTGTCTAGTCTGTGGAGGACACGTTTGAGTCCAGCAGGAAGATCAGTTGTGTCCTGATCATGTGGTCTGTTAACAGCACACACACTCTTTTGTTTATGTTTAGTGACTTATGACCTTTTCTGCTGACAGCTGGTTTTATCTGCACCTGTTGAAAAATGATGCTCCCCCATTTAAATCAAACAGACATAAATTACGTCATTGTTTAGCCTCATCTTTAAAACAGATTTTATATCAAAAATATTTGTAATATAATAAATATGATTCACTTATCATCATTTCTTATTTGGTCAAACAGCAGCAGTCAGAATGAGTCTCCTCCATCAAGTCTGGAAAAGTCTGCAAGTTATTTGGGTACTGAGACATTTTTGAATCGAGGACAACATTAAATACGTGAAAATGTCTGCCAGTAAGTTGTGATTTAATTTGCTCACAATGCAGTTTAAAACATTAATTATCCTGAAACTAGTAAAAAATATGTTGAAGCAAAGCAAATCACAAGATGAAAATGTAGACCAGGATTTGCACTGGAAGCCAGTGAAGTGATCTCATCCCACTGGTGTTTTTTATTTGTTTTAAGAAAATAAGACTTCAGTCACCACTGGACTCTGTGACTAAATATTAACACCAATATGTTCTGTAGTTTGGTCCCTGGCAGTCTGAGCGGCATTAATGGGGCTTGGCCCTCTCAGCGTTTGTTCACATGGTGTTTTTATGGAGGGAAACGTCTCCAGCGGCGACCCTTCATTTCTCCACAGGCGAGCTGACCGCAGACTTCCTGGAAAAGGCCCGGTGGCTGATTCACAGAGCAGGACCGTGAGCTGGGCACAGCGGCATCAGATGACCTTTAAACCAAGATCATTTAAAACTGGCATTTATAGACGGATAAAGTATCTCTTAAAGGCTCAGCTGTAAAAACGAACGGTGCTGAAATCTCAGTGAAGCTGCACGTGGCTGAAGATCAGATCAGATGTGTTATCACCTACTGGGGTGGAGACAGTGAGGCATGGAGGGGGGGATGGGGTCGACTATAAGTATTTAATTTTGCTTTATTAGTCTTGTAGATGTTTGAAGTAATTTAGCTTTTTATACTTATTTGTATTTTCTTTTACTTATAATTGTCATTTCTGTATGCCATGTGTCTGAACATATGTTCATACTGCTCCCCCTGCACAAGGTCTGAAAACTATATACATTTATATAGTAGTAGAGTATTTATATATAAGTAGGGCCCAAAAGTCTACTGCAACCAGTTACATTTTCTTTTAAGATACAAATTAAGGTTGCAACTGTTAATTGATTAATCAGTTATTTTCATCATCAATTAATTTGCTGATTATTTTTTTTGATTAATCGTTCTATCAATCAAATATCTGAAAATGTTAAAAAAAAAAAAAAAAAAGCCAGTCACAATTTCCCAATGATCCCAAGGTGATGTTTTCAACTTCCTGTTTTGTCTGAGCAACAATCAAACACACACGTTGTGTCAAACACACTCTTACAAATCCTCTGCAAATTTTTAATCGCATGTCAGAATAGTCGCTGATAAATTTGGACTTTTTGACGATTGTAAAACGACCCAAAAAAAACCCCTGCACAATGTTGATCACTTGTGTTCACTTCAGTTCTCCCTTTTTGCCCTTTTACAGTCACAGCGTATGATCCAACGCACCTGCCCACAAGGTTTCCTGGAGTCCAAGAATTTTGTGTGTCACCGACTTTATTGATTTTAATTTACACTGCCTAACTGAGACGTGGTTAACTGTACAAATATTTGGCTTCCTTTTTTACCAGAAAATGTTTTATTATACATTGATGACAGAAATGACTATCAGTTAAAATATCTTGATTTTTTTCAACTCAAATATTTATATCAGCCTCAAAAATCCAGCATTGTTCAGGCTGTATTTCATACGGTATGATATGACTAACAGCTGGAAATGAGTGAAATTAAGGTTTTTCTTGTGTGCAAACTGCTGAGGCTTCAACTAATTTCTTCAAGTTAAATGCAAGTTTCCAAACGGGAATAAAGTGTCATAAAGTGCAATGAAGTTTATTTTGTCACCCTGCTTTACCTTCATCTTTCCGTCACATCACACTTCAAACACACACACACACACTCTCTCCTCGGTATTTCAGGAATTGTACTGTACGCGACCAGTAGTATTGCTGTGAATTATGATGTTGCTATCCTTGTTGAAAAAGCAATGTGTTTTGAAGAACATTAATTTGCGGCAGACTAAACACACACATTGGCCTTCCGTACACACACACACACAGACGACTATAACTCATGTGAAGTGGTGGGCACTACTGGCCTGCGTGCCTCTTATTTAAAACAGCAGCAGAAATAAACACACTATAATTATTTGAGGTGGAATTGGACTGGGCAATATATCAAGTGATGTGTATCAAGATTGGCATGACTTCACTGGTGTGCATTCAAGAACTAAGACGGCATGAATGAAGCCTCTTCATATTAAAAAAAAAAAAAAAAAAGGTTTTCTATCTCAGACTTTGGTTAAACACAAAGTCTCAGCTGAGTTTAACGGAGCTTTGTAAGTTTAGTTTATTTCTGGGGATAAGACAGGTGGAATGTTTAAAAATGATGAACTACTATAAACACTCAGAACAAAGACGTTCATCTTTGTAGGAAAAAACACATCAGTATAGAGGTGAAGTTTATCAGGTGAAAACTAGCAAAACCAATAAATAAAAAAATCCTAAGACACTCGGACTTAACATAAAGTTGCCGTTTATGATGCCACCTCCATTTTCAGTCCGTATAGTTCCAAAAATATCAAACTGACATCAGCCCTCCCTCTGCTGGACAGACTAGACTGCTGCCCTACAGTGCTGGTTATTCAGAAAAAAGCCTGCAGGAGCAACACTGTCATCTTTTCCTCACTGGCAAAACAAAAAAAGAAAAGGTTGATTTTCTGAGCAGTGGCGCAGGAGCTCCTGTACACTAAAACACAGGTCAGGAAAGAAGAAGCAATAAAGCTGTGACCCCAAATATTCAAAGAAAACCTTCTACACTGGAGACTGTTAATATCTATTCTGAGTCAGAGCATGTATATAAATATGTAAACATGTGTGACGCCTTCACTGAGGGAGATTTGCATGTTTTGTTTCCCTGTGAATTGAAAAATTGTTCAGTATTTTGTCAATTTCTGTACTTTCACTTATGAGAACATCAACTTATTTTAATGACACTTTCCCAACTAACACCCAGAGTTGTTTTTTGTTTTTTAACAAGACCACATCTAAAAAAATTAGGATACTGATTTGTGCAGTCTGACACTGATGTCCTCATTCAGTGGGATGTATGAAGGTGAGGGCACATTTAGCTGAAATTATACAGTATGAGTAACAAATACTGAGAAGTGGGAGTGTCAAGCACCGAAAAAACACTGCTGTGTAATTTTCTCTTTTCATTAGATTGTAACCTAGAAAATGATCTTGATTACAAAAACAAAATCTCAACAGGCCAGTTCAGAAACATTGTTCATACACAAATGTACAAAGCTAATTTGATTTATGATTGTATTAGTATGAAAAACTTTGTGGTTAAGAGGAAACATTCTGCCTTTGAGGACTCTTTCATGGTCTTTTAGCAAAGGGTAGAAATTAAAAATGATTTTGTGCATTTGTGTGTATCAACTTACTTTAATTTTCTTTATTCCTTCTTTCATATTATTTTAATACCTTCATATTATGTAAGAGTTAAGTACAAGCAGACGTAATGTTTGCCTGGGTCTCAGTCTGAGCCGACGACTTTGGGAATTTAATAAATATTTGAAAACAAATTAGTAGATTTTTTTTTTTTTAAATCCCAGCGACAAAGTGCTCAAAATAGGAAAAAAAATCTTGGGAGAGCAGTAAGAGAGGTTTTCTTTTTCACCTGAACAAATAGTGAGTTAAGGAAGATGCAAGTTGTGCCTGTCTGTGGGATATTTTAAGTGTTCCCTCTCTGTTGTTACTGCAGCGCTGACAAACACACTCCTGTAACGACTAATGATGCCAAACGAGGCAAAGTGATTAAAATTAAACATTGAAACAAAAGAAACCAAAAAAAGAACATTCAGAAATGAATCCTCAGTCAATATGTATTGAAGTTCTTACATATTACAGGTATAATATACAGTACATGTATATTGGTATACAGAAAGGCATTATAAAATGGGCTAAAATTACTGAAGGATACAAAGAACAGCATATACAAAAGCTTATTTAATGATTCAAGTACCACTAACTTCATACTTCAGTTCTCAAAAGAATTCAAAAGCATCTGTACAAAATGTACAAGAATTGTATCCCATGTTGCGTTGGCCAACGGTTTCCTCTGCGCTTGATATCATATCATCACATCATGCTATATACTGTGAATGAGAAGTGAAGATATTGCAGTTTCCAGGAACACAAAGAAAATCACAGATACTACATTACAGTACAGAACTTCTAGCATGAAAATTTGAAGAATCTATTTCAAAGACTTGAAGATTTCGGTGAAGTCGCCTGATAAGTGTCATGCAGTTGATTCTCTAACAACTCTACACATAAAACCTCGCCAAAAACAACTATGTATAGTTTTTCTGTAAGGCTTCATTTTACAGGTCCATAATTAATTACTTTCTCTGTACTTTTTTTTTTTTAGTAAATTTGCCAAAAAGGACTATGACATGTGGTAATAATTATAGGGAAATATGGACACTGTTCAGTTGGTAGACTTCTAATTAACTGTAACCTACAGTAGAGTCTTTTCCTCAGTGCACAGCAGGTCAGCTGAATATACAAAAATGTCTACAGACAAGAACACAATTTGACATGAATGGAGAATAAAGTTTCCAATATCAAATTAATGAAAAAAAGGTTTTACTTGGTTTTAAATGGAGCCATTCTGTCAAGGAAAATCCTCGATTCCCTGTAATTAATAACAAATGACTAAAAAAAATGAGACAGTTCTATGCAGGAAACTATTAGAAGGTTACTGACCAGTATTTCTAAAATCAATGGGAATAAAATTGCTGCCTACACTCTGTAAGGTCCATACTGTTGCACAGTTTAACTCCCCTTCTTGACTTTTTCATCTCATATTAACGTGAGACTGATGCTATTTTTAATTCTACAAAATCACCAGCGAGGCGACGCTGACGGGCCGACGGCCTCGCTCACATATACGGCAGGTACTGACGTGACAACATGGAAAATTAAAATCATTCAGTGAAACATGGTCAAAAAAAACAACTAGCATTTAAAAAAAAAAGGAAAAAAAAAAAAATGAAAAAAACAATTTATCTATTTAACATTAAAGACGCACTAACATGTTTACTTCCAAAATCACTGTACATGGTTTAACACGTCTTACCATCAAAACTAGTAAACATCAGTGGTGATTTAAGACAAAGGGATTTGTGCAAATAAGAAAAAGCATATTGCCATTTATACACTGCTGAGAGTTCACTAAAGCAAAACTTTGATACAAAAAAAAAGCTCCTGTAGCATTTGCCTACGCTCATAAAGAGGATCCTATTGAAAAGAGGCAGCTTTAAAATGGAACAATCTGCCATGCACTTACCTCTCTTTGCAACTCTGATGCAGCGCACTTTCTTACATATATTTTTTAAAAAAGAAATTGTTTTTTTTTTTGTTTTTTTTTAATTTCTTCTGTCAGGAAGTGTGACATAAAAGATTAAACTTGGTCAAAATAACTGACAGCCTCCACGGCAGCTCTACATTCAGACCCAGTTTCATTTTCATTTGATCTTTGCGAATCCTTTTAAAGGCTCTAACACTGTACCATTCACTTGTTCTAACCGATCCTACTGAGAAGCACAGTTTTTAAAAAAATGTCTAAAAAGTGAGGTTTTCCGTTCACAGAAGTTCCCCTTCACTCGAGTGAAGTGCCTGTATTTTCAACCGGGGCTGTAATCACAGCTGCGAGTCAGTTTAATACAATTTGACAAACGGGAGCTTCAGACATGTTAGATATGGTGACAGCTGTCCAGCTGTGGCGGCACTGACCGGCTTTAATGCAGATTTCTGAATGTTTCTTTGGAAGTGGAAGTCTTTCCAGGTTGGACGCAGACATCTTTTTGTCTGTCTCTCTCTCAGGCTGAGTAGACAGAGTGTCTCTGTGTGCTAGTGGACGGTGTTTCTGCTGTGTCAGGGACGCTGCGGGTCATACTGCTGGTAGCGGTTCAGCTTGTCCGGGTCGTTGGAGGCCATGTGGGTGAAGTCCTGGAAAATGTCCTGGTAGGTTTCATCTCCTGCAAGAGCAACGAGGACACGAGACATCAACAACGGCACAGAATTTAAAAAAAAAGCCAGACAGAGCAGTGGTTCCCTTAGATCCTCTGGCGGGTTTTTACTTACGATTCCAAAATCTAAATTTATTACAAAGGGGGACCGGGGCGTCTCGGTCAAGACCCCGAAATTATGGAAAAGTCTGCCAGAGGATCTGAGGCTCACAGACTCAACACACACATCTGAAAACATACTTTTATAGATGTGTTTTTATGTGATGTCATCTTTCACCGTCTTTTATCGTGTATTACTAATGGTTTTATTTTCTCCACTGATCCCCTTTTCTTTTCCATGACCTCATTCTGTGGGCATCAATGTGTTTTAATAAAGCTGTAATTTAAAAATGCATTGATTATAATTATGTGCTTTTTTTTACTGTGTGTGTGTTTCTTTATAAATGTGCGGATGATGTTAAGCATGTAATGGTTTTAGTGCTATAAAAAATGAAGATATTATTATGTTTTACACAAAATTATTTTTTCTGTTTTTTTTTATGAATCACTGGATACTTTTAACTTTTCAAAAATCCTTTACATCAAACAATCTGAGAAGAAAAAAAAGTCAGTCTTTTGTTTAACTGTTCAAACAGGGTTCAAAAGGTTGAGAAAGAAGATAAAGCTGCATGATTGAACACATCCTAACAACTGTAACTATGTGTTTCACAACAGTGAGAAAAATATCTTCAAAGTCTATCTCCTGCTATGGCACAAGAGAATAACAACGTATCATTTAACAGGGTCTGAACTTTTGTCACAAACAGGGTCATTTCCTTGTAGATTGTAGGGATTCAGTGTTTTTGGTTGCTCTCCACCCAGAGTCTAAGCCCGTCTCCCTGCCCGCCGCCCCGCCCCGCTACAAACAACTCAATGATGTTACAGCTGCCATCACGACGCTGACCGAAATAATGTAGAACTCATTTACATCCTCATCAGTCAGGTGTACGGCAGGGTAACATATCATCAGTGTTTTGAAAGTGAAGGGCTCATGCACAGTGAAAGTATCATCAGAACAAGAAAAGGAAAAAAGAAAAAAAGTCAGCCATACCTGTCAGACTGTCGGCGTGGCTCGAAATATGAAACAGAACAACGTAGAGGCAGAAAAGATGGGAAAGAACAGAAGAAGCAAAAGGCAAATGTTTGAGAGCTTTTCATTAGCGACTGGAGACCGACTCGGAAAGAAAAGACAAGCCCACAGAGATCAGGTTTTTTTTTTTTTAAACAACTGTATTGTGTTTAAAGTGCAGGATTTTTTTATGTACAAAAATACAGTTGTGTTGGCCTCGACACCCCCAAAGAAAAAAAGAGAACAGAAGAAAGGCACAAACTCTGGGGAGGAGAGTGAGAAAAGCAAAGCAAAATACAGAACAGAGAGAGTGAATTTACAGGGAGGAGGATGAGAGCAGTAAGAAGAAGAGTGTGTTATAGAAGAGAGAGAGCCTCGTCTTACACTAGACCGGCGGTTCTCAACCTTTTGGAGTTGCAAATTGTAAAGCCTTTTTTTTTTTTTTTAGGTTTTTTACTCAATTTTTAGAAGCAAATATTAATCAAAATAAAGATATCTTGGAAAAAAAGTTTAAATCATTATTATTCTATGTTAAAAAATATATAGATTTCCCCAAACAATTAAATCATTATTTGAATGCCCACAAAAACACAGAGCAACCTGCAGACTGAGAACCACCGCTCCGCACTTCATCAGGTACAAACACTCGAGTCGAGGGGACTGTCATTTTAAGTGGGGTGAAGGAGGATTGATGAGGTTGGTTCTCCCTCACGTTTGTTACCCCTGAAAATCCCTCATCAGTCCCATCATTCATCAGCTGATTGAAGCGCTGATGAAGAGGCCCTCTGGACGGGCGAGATGATGCCGGCAACGAGGCGAAGAATCCTCTCGCAAAGCAAAAACGACATGAGGCTCGAACATTGACTGGAAGCACATGTTTCAAACTCTACTCCGCTCTTCTACCAATGACAAGCCTGCATCTGTTCCTCTCACCGTCGTTACTGCTGCGTCTGCTGTTGACCTTTAAGGCAACGACAGTCAGCAATAACTTCTGTATCGTTCCCTTTAAACAACCGTTGCACACACTAAAGAAAATAAAGAAAAACAAAGGGCTTCTTTTCATTCTTCTTATAGGTCCAAAACATTCCTGCCCAATTTTTTAAAAAAGTAACCACTTTTAAAAAAAAAAAAAAAAAAGCAGCATTCAGGCTAATAACAGTCCAGCTACCCACAGCAGCACATCTAGCCCTCCATTCTTTTAGGACAAATTAACATTTCTGAGTGCTCAGGACATAAAGTCCTTTTACCCTACAATCTTATAACTCAGTAGAAACCAACCAGCATCTACTCTGAACGACACAAGAACTTCATTTGCCTGTAAAAACAATCACAACCATGAACAATTGCTACTCTAACTGTTGAACGTGCTCCCCCCCAGCAAAGTCACCTGTTCAAAAACATCACATATCATTTTGCTATGACGTGACATGAATCAGCAGAAAGGACCATTTTACCAAAGTGCTTTTGTGCCCTCCAAATATTTGCGGCTTCATGAAGCAGAGACGTGGGATGAAACTGGGGTACGTTTCTATTATTCGTTCACTATCAACTAACAAAACTCAACCGAGTTTCACATTCTTCTCTAACCACATTCTTCGTGAATATCTAGTTGTTTTTTTTTCTTTGTCGAGTTCACATATGATTAAGATAAATATACGCTAGGACTAACAGGTGATAAAAAGCTATACATGGTTACATGTGGATATTTTTCTAGACTATTGCACTTGTTGCTTGACAATGCTCCATCCTCAGATGGGTTTGTCTATATTTGAGTAAAAATCCACAAACATTCGAGACGATCAATGCGACGGCACCAAAAGGCCTTCCATCTTACAATTCTGGATTTCCCGCCATAACGGGCGATGTCAATGAGCAAGCACACTTAACTGTACCGACTATGAACCAAGACACAATACTGTCATAACAGGAAGTAAATATAACACAATCAAAAAAAAGAAAAGAAAAGCAAGGGTGTGAACACAGAGCTGCCCGTGGCACTCACCCCTGTGTCAAACAACATAAATAGTCCCAGTGTCAAAACTCAACTCTGCTGTCAAATCCAGACTATAAAGAAAAGCACATCATTTACAACATGTACAGTATGTATACTTCTTACACTGTTCCTAGAATTTTCTTTAAAAAAAACAAAACTGTTCTAAAAATTTTTTTTTTTTCTGACCAGGCATGTCGACGTCACAACAGCAAGATGCATCATGTTTGGACAACAAACAGTTCAAAGAAGTAAACAGGCCTTGAAAATGGTTAAGACTTCAAATGAGAACCATACAATCACGGGAAAAGGTACAGTAGTTGCATAAACATTAATAGGAATGTGCATAAATGACTTCAGACAGGTCTATTTAAAATGAATCTCGGTGCTTTATAGAAGCACGCTTCACTACTCTAGACTGGTCAGATGATACAAAATGTCATTCAAAAGTCACAATTATTGCCAGATAATTATAACCGCCTTCATACTGAGGTCACTGAATATTTATGGCAGTTACTGGGTAGCTATTTTTTTTTTGCAGATACACTGTGAATGACAGCAGAGACATGATTCCTATGATTCCTCCAAGACTGATTCAAAACTATTAAGTATTTTAGCCCCAAAACAATGTTTTCATTAGCTGCTATAAATTACCAAACACCTCTAAAACAGAAGGAGTCAGCAAATCATTTGAACGTAAAGGGAGGAAGTAACGACTATCTAGTGAAAAGTACTGATGGTAATTTTGTGCTATCAATACATTTGCAGGATTAACAGTCACTTCATTGAAAAAGATGATGTTCCACTTTGGAACAAAACTCTTCAGTAAATGTCCAGACTCGATGGCTTTAACCCTGTCACATTAATACAGTCTAGCACCTGACGCTAAACCGCACCGAGGTGCAGCTTCCCCCGGCCGCCTGCCGGTATCTGAGAGGTTAAAATGGAAGTTGCACACAAAGATACAGGAGCACAGCTGACAAGAGTTGGGTTCAGTTCACTCTAAATCAACCAGTACTTAGACTGAATCGTTTGGGTGATGAAGTAATACTCTTGTTAAATCTGCGGTTTAAAGTCAACTGAACCCAACTCTTAAAACTCGAGCTTCACATTTCTCCTGATGAGCTTGGTTTTCTTTTGCTCCCGTGTTTCAACCAGTGGACAGTTATTAAGTTTCGTCCAGCTGCAGGCTAATAAACTCCTGCATGCATTTCCTGTACTGCATCTCGGTGGGGCTGTTGGTGTTATATTGACCTGACTGGCTGTAGGGCCCCTCCGCCTCTCGCATCTCTTCGTTCATCTTGGCCAGTCGCAACCTGGACAGCAAATAGAGAGTAAAGGAAGTCACAGATTAGCAGACACGCAGAAAGGTTCTTATCCATGATTAAACTTTGATTTGAGCTGTGTTTTTCCCTTCTCATAACTCAGTTTTCAGACACAAAAGGTTTATTGCTAATTGTTAAACATACTCGGTTCTGATTCTCCGATGAAAGCATATATATCTAAATAACAGGCTGCTGTTATTAGTATAATCAGTCTTCTGCTTCCTTTTTGGTCCCTTATGTGATAATGTGGTGACACCTTGTGGTAAAAAGTTGTTACTCCTTGCTGAATACTTGTGATAAAAATCATAAAAACACAAACTCATGTCAGCAAATTAAAGTCTTTTGTAAGCAGTTGTGAACTGGTTGGTTATTGTTAGAAAATAATCCGCTACAGGGTGATGAGACTTTTTTCATCCAGTCAGGGTTTATTTACAGACAATGACCAGCTCACTGTTAGTCATCCCTTCTCTAAAGGCTGAAAATATTACTATTCATACTACTTGAGCAATGTATCAAAACCCCAATGGCCTCTTTTAGATGATATCTGAGCTGGCTGGCTTTGTTAAACAGTTCTGATGTTTACTGTGTGGAAGCTCAACCTTCCATAAATAAAGGTAAACAAAGTCAGATAATAATAATATTATTGGAAGAATAACACTCACAATGTGACAATATCTGCATTGGCCGCCTCCACCGCTATGGTCAGAGGTGTTTTCTCGTCAATGTCTGCAGCATTTTGATTTGCTCCTCGTTTCAAAAATAAACACACTTGCCTAAAACAGAGATAGAAGAGTTAGACATCTTTAAAATGCCAAATCAATATCCTCTGAGGAAATGTTGTTGGTGTAGTAATGATAGTAGCGAGATGTGGAACCAGACGAACCCTGTGTGTCCCAGCATGGTGGCGTGATGCAGGGGTCCTCGACCCTGAGCGTCCTGCTGGTTTACATTAGCTGCGTTTTGTAGCAGAAACTCACAGGTGACCAGCGAACCCTGAAATTAAATATTAACACACTACATTACTTTCAGGGGACAAAACATATACACAGTGTTTTTTTTGTTTTTACTGTTAACACAATCAATCTACAAGATTTGCATGAGTCTTCATGTTATCAGTCACTGAAATTTTAGGAATTATATGCTTGGTAATCCTGAGAAGTTATTGTGTGAACTCAAATCATCTGACACTTATTTCCTCAAACATCATCCCACTTTGTCTGAATGAACTTTTTGTTTACATACATGCAGATCTACTAAATGTTATTATTAAATTAACAAAAGTGTTCTAAGTCCCTCATCTTTCAAATGATCCTGGACAGTAAACGGTAACCACGCTCACCCCCTGCACCGCCATGATAAGCGGCGTCCTCTTGTCGTCCTCCGTGTTGACCCAGTTGACCTCGGCTCCGTGGGCCAGTGCCTCAGCCATGTCCGGCAGGCTGCGGGCACACGAGGCCCAGTAAAGCTGCAGACCCGGGCTGTACTCCTTGGGCTCGTAGAAAACCATCTCCTTACAGGGTGACGGAGGAGGCAGTGTGGCAGGCATGGGCATGGGCGGAGTCTCGGCAGCATCTGAAAAATGGGAGGAAAGAGATGTTTGTTAAGTGGTTGGAAACGGTTTTCCCTTGACAGTCTAGCAGAACACCTGTGTGTGTGTGTTATGTTTTCCCAACATTCACGTTTCTCTATAACTACATTTATTCAATCAGCTAGAAAAAATTTGTGAACTAGGTTTTATAAATAGATGACGGATAGACAGACAGATAGATATATAGATATAGACAATATCAGCTTTCCCCTTTGATTTTCAGGCGTTTTGCACAGGTTTCAAACTTTTCCTGAATTGGGAAAATTGCTGGAGAAACAAAGTGCAAAACTATGAAAATTCCTGTCCTATAAACAAGATTGGGTTGTGGGGTTGTGTCTTAGCTCATCTGCAGTTGTCTCCAAGTCATAGCTGCATGCTTGTATGATGACACAGAAGCAATGGCAAAGGAGAAGGCATCACTTATTGTGATTATGTGTGTTGAATGTTTGAGGTTAAGACAGTGCGTAATAAGCGCTTGTGGCTCTTCTCATTGCCATTTATTCTCTCTCTTGTGTCATTCTTGTTCACCAGCACCACTTTATTGTTATGATGTTGTTGTTTTTTCTTCTTACTTGGCTAAAATGGCGGTTGCTTTCGATTTAGATAGGCTGTCTTTGTGATGACAGATAGGTGTGTGTGTGTGTGTGTGTGTGTGTGTCTTACCTGCATCTGTCAGGCTGTTATTGGAGGGGGTGGTGGCCAGCATCTCCCTGCTCCCATCAGCGCTGTTCTGGATGCCGCTGTCTGCACTTTTTACTGTAAATCAAAGAGTCTGGATCACTACTTTTGGAACAACACACAGATGTCGCCCACTGAGTGTATAAAATAAAAGGAACACCTTCCAGCTGATTGCTTTTATTTATTTTCACTGCATAGCGCCAAAACAGAATTGTGCAAATGCTCGCACTGCTTTTAATTCATATTTCCTCTTCATGACTGTAGCTTTTGAAAGCTGCTAATATTTTTTCCAGTCTGATTAGCAGAAACAGCAGGTGATCCAAATATTTTGTACTCTATGTATAGTCCCCAGCTGACATCAACAGAAAAGAGAACTGGATGACAGATCCCCAATATCACCTTATGCTTCAGGTCCCTAAACAGCAAAAATATGATGAAACACACACAAATGCAAAATACCAGACGCTGACCACAACCGCGTGTGAGAAACAGTTCCCACCCCCGGGAAAAACAAAGCATGGTACGCTCTCTGCTATGCTCTTAACATGAAGGGATGGTCCATGAGGAAGGTTCTGGATGAGGGAGGAACAGAGGAGTGGGTGAGGGCCTGTTAGTCCAAAGCCCCAAAGCAGGAAACACAGATGGACAGAAGGGATGGAGAAGCAAGCGAAACACTAAGCGTTTAGTACTTACTGCTCCTGAGCTTGGAGGAGGTGTCAAAGTAGGAGAAGAGCGAGTCAAGCTCGTCAGGACAGAAGAGAGAGTCACGGCGGGCCTCCAAGCCACTGGCAACAGCTACGCAAGGGGGATGATGGGGAGTTTGGAAATTGGAGGGCAGAGGGTGTAAATTAATTGGCATGGGTGGGGTTGGAGGGTTGTAAGGTAGGTGGTGAGAGCAGGGATTAGTCCGGAAGCACAGAACAGCCAGGGGGGAGGGAAAGAAAGAAAGAGTGTGAGAAAGAACAGAGAGGTTGAGAAAGAGGAAAGCAGAGTGAAAGCACAGATAGTTAGACTACCAGCTTGGTTGACACTGGAAGAGACAGACTACGAGAAGCAATGGGAGGCAAAGAGGGCTTCGACATATGCTGTTCACAGTGAACATACAGTATGCCAAAGGTCGGACTCTTCTTCATTACAATGCAAAAACCACATAGAGCGTACAAGTTTAGTAAAAGGGGCTGCAAACGTTTGCTTTACCCTCTTGATGCAGCGTTATTTTGTCTCTTCAGATGCACTCCAGGTAATGTTTTTGTGTATAACAGAAACATCCCAACTCAACTGAAATCCTATTGTATCTCTTTAATAACCAGAGGGATTTTCAGAAAATTTTAAATTTATAAGAAGAAATTGAAGAGGAATAAGAATGAAGAGATCATAATTTATGAGTTCAAATGAGAAGTTTATATATAGTAGTCATATCCAAAGAGACGTGTCAGATAATTTGGAGTCAAAAATTGATTTAAAATGCCCAAACCATCACCTGACTGATTTGTATTCTAGCATTTTATCATTTCAGTTGCTGAAATGTACTTCCATGACTTTTCCCAGAACATTTTCAACAACAGATTTTCAAACATTACTGGAATTACTGGTTAATATTTATTCCCCACAGTCTGCACCTTGTTAGACTGTCATCTGTCATCCATTAGGCTCAGAGACCAGGGAGAGATTACAGAAAACACAAAATTTTGAGTGGAAGGTGTGTTTTACGTTTGTCGTTCTACTGACCTGACTGACCAGAGACGTTCGAACCGGGTCGAAGTTTAGGGGTAGGTGGAGGCGCTCTTGGGGGAAGATGCTCAGAGCTGCTGCTCAGCCTCTTCTCCTGCTTGCTGAGAGAAACAACTTTGGTGCGAAGCTCCTCGTCAGACGGCCGGCGTACAAATCGGCGATCCACGTACTTAGCTTTGATGTAGGCCTCTACCTCGTGTCTGGTACGAAGGAGAAGCACAGGATTGTGTTTGTGAATGTGCATAATTATCTTCTACAGACTCCATGAGGCCAAACTCAACCTGTGTATATTAAAGACAAGACCTCTATTCTTATATATTCTTTTATATAAATATATTCTTATTTCGTTCCAGATTATCACATTTATTTCAGCCCTTCCCAAAGTCCAGAACAGAAAACAAAAAATACAGAAAACCAAGAAATAAATTCAGTGAGAAATTAATTAACTGAGGAAATAAGTGTTTATTTATTTTGGTGGAGAATTTATAGATAAATCTTGGTCTTAGAAAATATATAAATAAAGAAAAATCTCTCTACTAGTTCTGTACCTCGGGTCTCCTGGCTGTGGTTTTCTGGCTCCTAGCTCCTCTCGTCGAGCCTCATAGATCTGGTTGATTACTTTGTTCCCCAGTTCGCACATCAACTGTGAAAGGTGCACAGTAAATTGTGTTAAAAAGGATGGATAACCAGTCACTGGAATATATCTCAGCTACAGTTACACTTACTAAATGGATCTTACTGTATTTGTCAAACATAACCATGGAACAAGATAAATAGAAAATAAATGAGAAGAGTAATCAAATGTAGTGAAGGTAAAAGTAACTTTCAGTCTGTGTTGGGTGGTTTATGTACATTTGTTTATGTACATCAGCTTTCCCTCACTCACTTTAAGTAGTTCTGGCTCCCACGTATCCAAAGTCAAAGACCGGACCTTAGAGAAATGCACTCCCAGACTCCTGCAGAGAGGAAGGAAGCATTAAAAAAACTCATTATTCTTCGGTTGTCAGGGGGTTGTGAGGCTAAATGCTGGGAGGTCTTGAAGTCCATCATACTTTACAACAGAGCGTAGTTAAGGTTTTAGCCATAAGACAGAATGCAGTCGTCAAATAAATGTGCAATACTCAGACAGCACTATACGTTACTAAGGTGCTTAACTACAGGGAAGGAAAAGATTTACAGATGTCAAACACGGAGTGATTTAACGGGTTATAATTACTTGAGGGTTTTTTTAGGTTAGAGTGATGAATATGGCCTAAATCCCTCATGAGGATTTTTTTTTAAATATGTAAGGCGTGGGAACTGACCTGACACTTGAATGTAAATTAAACTTGGTCTTAATTTTAATTAAATATTTTACCAAGTGTTTAAATCCATCACAACATCTCGAGCAGACTGGCTGTTCATAACTGTGAGTTTACATTTCACAAATCCCCAAAGATAAATACATGGTATTCACACTGTGGCCCTGAAGGAGATGATTTTCCATAAGTCAACATCCAATGACTATTTTTAATTCCTTCAATGCTTTCAATTTTCTAATATGTTGGTTTTCAACTCAGAAAAGTTAAAGGCAAATACAGTTAAGCTTGTTGTGGAGAACAATGGCTGAAAACTAAAATGAATCTGCTGCGTTCCTGTAAAGTGATAAATGAGTACATTAAATACTGATGTTGGTTTTCTGAGTTTACTTAGCTTCTCCTTTCTGGATTATACCTCTTTAAATTGGCACTTTAATGTACACGCTTTTTGCATATTTGAAAGTTTAACGACTTTCTGTCTTCATTTGTAATTATATTATATTTAGTTCAGTATTTTCTCAACAACAGTTACTAGACATCACAGTATTTTTACCTGTGAATACCAGAGCACTGTATACAGAGGGTGATGCCCAGATTGATGCTGGCCCAGCGGGGGTCTGGTTGGCCACAGTCACAGCAGCAGGTGTTGCCTGGGATGGCCAGGACTTTCTGAAGGGCACTCTCTCCTTTCAGCGATTTCTCCTTCGGCTCCCCACCGGAGTCCAAACTCCCTGTTGATGTGGAAGATTTCCGGTCCAGCTTCTGACATGAGAGAAAGAGACAGGGAAATGCAGTCATGCCAAAGAATAATGGTAAAGAATCATTAAGAAGGGACAAAACGATGTGAGATGAGAAGCTTTATGCTTGTTGGGTGATTGGGGGCGCCGTAGCTGCAAACGGTAACAGGATGAATGAAGTGGAAAAATAAGCAGAACATTTGAATGTACACATGGGTAGAGCAAACGGAAATAAACATTAATTAACGTTTCAGTGTTAGGCTGTATTACAGAGGAATGTATAAAAAGTATGAATTATAAAAGTATGGATTATAAATATTAATGTGCTCAAAACATTTGATTACTTTGTGGTTTTCCTTTTAACGCAGTTGGGCTTATTGTGTAGAACAGAAGCTGAAAAAACATATCTTGCTGTATTTCTAAGAGGTGACACAAAAAATACACAGATTTTGGTCATAATTTATTTATTTCCCTGATTTTCTCCTGTCTAAAATTTTATGGCACTTCAATGCATATTAACTATGATTTATTTATTATCTCTGTATGTGAATCTTTCTAACCAGCCATTCAGTGTCACTGTGTTCGTTTTTTTTACCTCGCCGTCATCTCCCTTGTCACGGAAGGCGGTGGCGATGCTGTTCTGTACTGCTTTGATCCAGGCTTGTCGCAGCTTCTCCGAGTCTGCTTGCATCATACAGCTCCTGTTGGGACAAGTAGGTATCACACCGCTGCTGTCTGCTGAAGAGTGTGTGTGTGTGTGTGGGGGGGGGGGGGAGTGTGTAGGTGTGCATATTGTACATGTTTGTGTCTGAGCACATTGTAGGAGGTAGGTACACTGCAACTCCACCTCCCTGCCTTCTTTTACATAATCCAGTGCTCATTAGACTGATAGAGAGGGATGTTTTAATGACTCAGAAGTGTGTGTATGTGTGTGTGTGTGTGTGTGTGTGTGTGTGCTTACTTGGTAGGTGACACCACCTCGAAACAGAAGCGACGCTCTATATCCTCACAATGTTTGACTGTACATAGCCTCAGGTCTTCTACCACCACTGTAGGGTTATCCTGAGGGAAAAGAACAGCAGCTTTGGTTAAACACAATAAACACCAAACAATTCCTCAATTCCTATTAAGTTGGAAAGCATAAACACAGCAGGAGTGGTTTTCCATACATCATGATAAGAGGTGTTGCTTGAGGTTCATCTGAACAGCAATAAACACCTTTCTCCTGCAGCTGTTCATTATGGCTGAAACTTCTTTTGCAAATCAATCCTAAGTCACAAAGTTTAAAGCTTATTCACTGACAAAACAACCACCAAAAAATGTCCATATCTAAATGTTGACCATGCGTTTTTAATCAAGCAGTCAGTTGGTTGCTAACCTTAACGAATTTGTCACCAACTATGGTGATTTTTTTCATGGGTCGGTGTGGTTATTCCCTGCAATGAGAGCTAAGCAGAAATCAAGGCATGCCTCAGTGTGCTGGCCAAATGTGCTTAAATTAGTGATATTTGACAATTTTTTTTCACTAATATGTCTTCCATACTATGCCAGTGGCAGTGAAAAGAAGAGCCTGATAAAGCTGCAAGCTGTTGTTGCCCAACTGCTCCTGAAATAATGCTAAAAATAATATGTGGCACTTAAGCAATAAACTACTATGGACCCTTTTTTCTTCATTTATACAATATAAATAAATGTATATATTATGCTATGTATGTAAAGCAATTTACACACAAAAATACATTCACATACAGCTGTGGTTTAATCCTTGGCTACTACTTGTACTACTTGAAGCGAAGGCATCCTGTTAAAAATACATGTTGGGATATTTGTGCTGGAGGGCAAACACATGCATATTTGATGGTGGTCGGTGTGCAAGGAGTCACTTGACATACCTTAAATTTCTTCTGGTAAACTAGCTGATTGTTTTGGATGGAGAACCAACGCCTGAAAGGAGATCACAAGTTTGTTAAAAAACAAAAAAACAAAGTCACATGCGATTGCCAGTGACGCTCCTAAAATAATACGCTTTGATATCCTTTTAGTGTGAATGAGAGAGAGAGAGAGAGAGAGAGAGCTGATGAATAGAGAAATTGATTTAGGAGGGATTGTGTGTCAGCTCAGAGCAGAGTGTATTTAAACACTGTAAAACATGTTGTATGAGAACTGCTTTTGTAAAAATTATTTTTTTTTTAGAAACAGAGGCATTAATTATTAATTTAATCTTTCAATTATGTTCTTTTTCTGGAGTTTTGTTGATTTTCACCTTGGAATACAATTATGAGAATTATGAAGTAAATGGAGCTAAAATCGCAACCATAGTCTTTTCTGTATATGTGTTTTAGTTGGGAGTTGAGGGATATACATATATTGGAATATGTAATATAGGTCAAATTAAAAAGAAAGAGGTGACAGGATGGACTGACTGGATTTGTAACTAATCTATTACCTCTTCCCTCTAAATCTTGCACAATTATATTCTTCTGACCATCATAAAGGAAATTCCTTATTTGTCGTACCTATTCCATGTCTTAAAGGCGTTGCTGGCCCTCTTAAACAGATAACCCTCCATGGCGATGCCATTGTCTGCATCCACATTGTACTCCAGCTTGGTGTCGTCATTCGAGAAGTCCTGAACGAGACAATGATGGACAAGACAAAAAGGAGCAAGAGATGGAAAGGAAAGAGAAAAAAAGACAGAAACAGAAAAAGAAAGAAAACAATGACAGTGTTAAAATATATTTTTTCTACATAATCGTTTTTAAATCCTTTGGTGCAATTGATTTTTTTTTCTAGGGTCAAAAGTGACTTTGCACTTTCCCCCAAAATCACATAAGTCTATGTTGTGTTAAGTGACCTTGCACTGAGCAGCACTGCCCAGCTGCTGCTCACACTGACCTGAATAATGTTTCACACCAAGACAAGACCAGGCAAGATGGAAACAACAGATGTTTGCAGAGTTATAATCTATTTCAATAGATTATATGCATGCCCTAAGAAGGGGGATTAAATACACAGAACATCTAACCAAAGAGTGGAGAATCTTCTAATGTTGAGTTTTATTTATTGAGATTTGTCTTGAGGGTCTCAAGGCTTCAACATTGGCTTCACCTTCGCCTGTAGATTTTTTTTTCATTTTCAAGCTCGTAGTCTTCAGCCCAAACTGCTGTTGTTATGTTAACAGGTCTTTATTGTAGAAAAACTACACTGACCAACAGCATTATAAAGTTTTTATTTGACTAGGTCTGATATTGTCCTCCAAGGAGTTAAGTGAGCTTTCATGCATCCTTTCTCTGTCTCTTAACATCAACCTTAGAAAGCTCGTAGCTCATAGTAATGCCTGCTGCTGTAACCCAACCTGGAGTGTTGTCATGGGACTGTCCCTGTGGCCAGACTAGCTTTAACTACCTGAACTGCTGCCACACTTTCCCAACTCCCTCCCAGCTTTTGCAGCTTCAAGTGACATTGAACACCATGATGCGTGCATGCGTGTGTGTGTGTGTGTGTGTGTGTGTGTCCTTGTGGAGTCAATTTACACCGAGTGTCACCGTCTCCTCAACCAAATACATCTCAATATCCAGGTCTGTTGCTGCAATGAGCTGTGGATTCAGCTTCTCCGTTGTCCTTCTAGAAACATCCAGAGCCTTCCTCTGACTCTGACCATACTGATTCACCTTGTCCTCCGTTGTGAAACCAATTAGACACAGTGCTCTAATCAAAAAGGTTGTATAACCCCAACAATCAAATTAAAATGAGCTACAATCTTGAGAAGCAGTATTTATTTACTCTATGCAGTTAAAGTTTGACTTAGTGAAAGAGCTGTGCAGTTTATTTACAAGCATATATGCTAACCATCATCATGTCATTTGTCATCTTGTCATGTTTATGACAAACTTAAAATTATTAACTATGCAGTAAAATCATAAAGCATGTTTTGAGTCTGCAACCCTCTGATGGATTCAAACTACATTTGTGACCAAAACACTGAACAGACTACAGAATAAACAAAAACACACCACAGACAAAGCTATAGTGCACTAAGTGAAGTACGTCAACACTGATGGTTCTGTATGCTGACTGGAAATGACCTCAGTCATTCAGCAGGTGGTGACAATGACTACTATTTCCTGTTTTCTTGCTGGAAAGCAACCATGCTATAGATACACTTTGAGCAGACAGATTGGAAATATGAGGATTCTACATATTTCTATTCTCAGTGGAGGAAATTATGACAGGTTCAGACATCATAACTACTGATATTTTGATTCCCTCTCTGAATACCAACTGCTCTTTTCTTTGTTTGAGATGTTCCTCTGTGTGATGTGCCAGTTTCTTGAGTTGTACTTTAAACCCTTCCATGCAAATCCTATTTTCCTTTTCAGACAAAGTTTTTTGTTTTTGCCATTGAGGATGAAACTGCTCTCTCACTATACTCAAACATACAACATTGGAGGTAGTAGTTTGACAAAAAAACAAAAAAACAAAAACGTAACTATTAAGTTTTCATCAGACACTTCAAGTGTGAACAACATGTGCTTCATCATCTCTTCTCTAAGTATTTACTTCTATTGCATGACTGTACGTTGTATGTATTTGTGCATAACGATCCCATCTCATTGCCTGGACCTGGAAATGTAACCTGAGCAAGAGCTTGACAAGTTAAACCCCCTCAGCCCTATGATACCATAGTTTAATACACACACACACACACACACACAGGCAAATGCAATTTTCCAGTATGACATACACAGGGACAACTGGGGTTATTTTGGGTGCACAAGAGGAACAAATGTGTCTGTAAGCTTCTGTATACAAAGACAATGGAAAGTACTGTGTGGACATTCAACAAATCACCTCTTCCTAGAGGTAAGATAAAATAAACCTTGGCAGCCACACAACTCACACAATTATCCCAATTACTTAAATCTTGTAGCTAACAATGTATCGAGAAAAGTCACTAATTCAATGTATAAATTAAAACCTCAACAAGCTTAGGCCAGGAAAACACAACATGAGCCACTTTGATGCATGTGTGAGTTCGCTCACACATGTACACACTCACACACACACAAGCACAAATATCCAAACAACCATAAACAATCCCATATTAAGACTGAGGCCATGGAACGAAACACATATAGCGCCACACTGCTGCTGTCATGTGAAAACCTTTCTGGTTCTCTTGTTTTAACTATGGGTTGAGAAATTTCTGTGACCAGTTGGGCCTGGGAAACCATTCTCAGTGTGTTCGGAACAGGAAGTGGTAAAACTATCAGCAGGCTGTTTTTCTTAGTTATTGGCTGAAACATTTAAGAGACACAAGGTTTTCATCTGACAACAGAGATATGTTCGTATATTATCCATCGAGCCAAAAAGTGACAATCGACTGCAGAGCAGGAAAACACTCTGACATCACTCTGACAAACTGACATCAAACCAACAACCGGCGTACACCGTAGCAGACACTGGCATCAACAATGAGGCATAAAACATGCTGCATAATCAGGACACATCAACACTAATGCATGTCTAACACTTTAAAATGAAGATAACAGACATGGGTCCAATCATCCACGCAACCACTGCAATGCAGTCTCTTAATGTGTGCAGGAAAAGGAGAGGAGATGGAAGATGGTAGGGTTACAAAACAGAAGTCAGATAGGAATCGATGCGGTGACTCTACGTACGGAGCTCGACCTCCAAGCGCAAAAGTTGCGGTAGTCTGGTAAAGAGTGGAGCTCCGTCACCTCCTAAAACGTCACACACAGCAAAAGAACAACACAGAGAGAAAAGAAATACGTACTTCCTGGCTGTAACAAGAGGAATTTTAGATATCATGGATGTGTCAAAATAAAAAAAATGGCATACACAGAAGAAAACGCTCACCCCGACGAAGCACGAATAATAACGCAGACTATGATATTCTATAAATAGCCATGGGCACAGAGACACAGTCAGGCGCATGGACACACACTCTGTCTTCATTTCTCAGTCTTAGGTTCACTCACCAGATACCAAACGTAGTGGAAACGGCTGAAAATCATCATTTTCCAACAATTATGTGGAGCATGCGCGACCTTGTATGTGTGTATGTGTGTGTCTTCGCTATCTCAAAGTCTCCATGTGTAGCATCTCAATGACAGTCTATCACTCTAAGCAGCGTAAGCTTGTCTTCTAAACAAACTCACGTCTCCTCCTCTCCTGTGGCTGTGTGTGTCTGTCAAAACTTTCGTCACAGCCTCTGCCGCTCCTCCTCCTGAGGCCTCACGCTCTAAAGCGAAGGTCACCTGTGTGTGTGTGTGTGTGTGTGTGTGTGTGTGTGTATCTGATGCTGGTATGACTGTTGGGTTAGAATAATCAAGTGGATCATGCAGAAGAGCTAAGGGCATCAAACATTTATACTGACTTGGCATACTTAGCTTCTCCCCTCACTCTCTCATTTGCCTCTCATGCATGTGTTACTAAACTAGCTTTAACCACGCTGTCTGTAACATCCGAAGCTTGCAGATGAATTGGGGAAAAAAGCATCAAGTATGTGCGACTATAAGATGTGAAAATATTCATGTCAGCGGCTCATCTCTGTCCCCTGTAGCACTGTGACACTGTCATGCCCTGTGGTCACAGTGCTGCTGCTGAATAATGCACACGAGCAGATAGAAAGCATACTAAACATAACTGCAGGACCCTGCTTCAACTCACATGAGGATGAAAGGTCTCATCAGTATAGTACAATGAGAAAAGAAGAGGTTTATGTCCAAACACAAATGAATTGGACAGAAAATCTCTCCTATAAGTAAATCTCTACATTTATGTAAATTGATAGAAACAATTCAGCGATTTAGCAGATGGCTGGCTTTTAAATGTCACTTTCTGGCTCATCTCAGGATACACCACCCTCTCAGTAATGAGGATGACACCAAGAGTACATGACCTGCATCACAAAACAATGTGACTACCGCAATTAAACTTGTGTAGGAGGAGATTGATTTTGTAAATGTTGCTGCAAGTGGTCCTTGTTTCTAAGGTTGATATAGGTTCATTACATCAGTGTGAACTGAATATGAAATATACAATATTTAACTAGTATACGCAGTGTGTCAATGTAGTAGAGTAGTGCAATGGGTCAGAGAGCCTTGTAATCCAAAGCCACACACTCAATCCTTGCCAAAGTGTGCTCAGCAATAGATAAAAACAGCAAGATACTGAACCCCAAAACTGGGAGGGTGTTGCAGTCTTATATCTGATTCAATTGTATTTGGACACTTTGACCTGGGAAACTATAAAGATAAATATGCAAGTACAATTTGTAACATATTATACCCATATTGACGTGTATTTGCATGCTTCACTTCATTCATCTGGAAACCTTTGCAGAGTGAATGAAAAGAAATGTAATCAAGACTGTCCTGTCCTTGAGTAAGCCACTTCATTTGGTTTAACATCTGCAAAGAAATGAACTCAAGTGAGCACAAATCAAGCTGCATGAGTACAGCGTGGAGAATCATGTGCAATAAGGCACAATGGTATCAAAAACAGCCTTAATGTGATTAATGAATTGAAGTTAAACGGACACTCACTGCAAAATGCACGAGAGCACACGTGACAACACGAATCTATTACACGGCATCATATAAACACATGTTAATAGTTTAATCTCGTGATGAACCAGCTCACTCGTCTCTCCACAAATAGCATGAGCTGCAGAAGTGGAGTCCAAGCAGTTACAGTAAAGTGTACGGTATCTATCCGACCATGCAGGCATGACACAGAGATAACAGTGAAGGGGAAAAGGAAGAGTAACACAGCTTACCTGCAGAGCAGCCTGAAGTGAGAAGAGGAAGAATAAGAGAGGAAAAAAAAGAAGAAGAAGAAGAAGAGACAGTTGGTTAGGAGTGTGTATAAACAGCCGGGACAGAGAGAGCAGCGGGAGCGAGACAACATAAAAATAGCGTCTAGATAAACTGAGGGAGGGGAGGTGGAGGATAGGTGCTCAAGGACAAGTGGAAATTGGCACGCGTACCATCCGAGCAAGAGGGAAGAGAGATAGAGGACAGGAGAAGAAAAATTACAGAGAAGGCAGACGCAAAAATAAATAAATAAAAAATGGCAGAACATCAAAAGAAACCGCGGAAGAAGTACTCCTGGTAACATATTCGCACACAGTTGGAGACTGTCACTGACAGGCAGACAAATTAACAGAAGCTCAGCAGACAACAGCTGGATGTAGAACTGGCAGATGTTGTCTGGAGTTAATGATGCCGTGTGATGTACAATTAAAGCTAAGGGCAATTTACCACCCACATCCTACTTAACTCTTACTCTGCTGAAGGTTCATAGATTGATGTCCAAAATTTACAGAGACTTATGGCTAACATGCTTATAAAAGATTAGGAAATATCAGTAAAATTAGAAGTGTAGGGGTACAAAATGCTCTGACAATTTTGAGTGACCTATTTCTGCTATTTTCTGTTCACCTTTCATTTCATGCCAAAACATCTGGTGCACCCTGGTATGCTACACACCGTCACAGTATACATGTGATATATCAAAATAAATGTGACTCATTGCGTATATACTGTATAATGGTTGGCAGGGGTGCTGAGCACAGATGGGAGCTTACTGAAACCCAACCTTGTTTGTTTGGAAATGGGTTTCTGTCAGTTGTCAATAATGCATGGGCATGTGGCTGAGATCATCCTTAGAGATCACCTGACACCTGAAGACGGAGTACTACCTCCATTCATTCAAATGAGAAAATGTACAGTCAGTGGTTGAAATCAATAACAATAATCAAAACGCTCCCTTGGGCAGAATTGACTAATAAATTTCAATTACAGCTTAAATAGCCCGAAGTGATTAATAATTTTAAATTCAATTCCTTTTCATTACAAATAATTGATTTGTCTCTCTCCCAGCTCTAGCAGCGTAGTGTTCAGAGAGAGATCAGTGAAGTGAGCAGTGGTGAAGGTGAGGGACGTTGTGATTGTGGGAGCACCTGTCTGTGGGGTAGCAGGTAAGTCCTGCAAGATCTTGGCAGAGTGCTGTAGGTTTACTTTCAATGGAAAGAGGTCTGAGTGTAATAGAAAGGCTTTGTGAGCGGGAGCAAGACAATCTAACAGCCATAAAGTCACAACACGTACAAGACTGAAACCCAAGCTCCGAGTAGCTCAGTCATGTTGGGCACACATTGAGTGAGTGAGTGTGTGTGTTTATGTTTGTGTGTTTTTCAGGTTGGTAAGCAGAGAAGAAGAGGATAAAATTGTCATCAATTATTTTCATTCACCTACTTATGTTGTGAATTGTGTGAGTACTATTTTTGTTTGCATGTGTTTCATACATTTGTATAAAACTGAGTGAAGATGGGACCATATTGTGAGTGAGTGTGTGTGTGTGTGTGTGTGTGTGTGTACCTTTTGCTGGATGGTGGAGTGCTTCTGCTCCATGTCTCTCTTCTCTTTGGCAGCATCCACTACCAGCTGGTCCAACTGCAAGAGACGGAACAACTGATTAGTCAGGCTTACACAACCACCTGGTCGCACGCAGTTCATTCAAATTAGCATACACCAACCTTGAAGGTCTCATTCAAGACAAAATATGAACTTGTTGCACTCTTGCTTTTGATTTAACTTACCATACAATTACAGAGAAAGCAGGTAAAAAGATTAAATGCTTGGCCATTAAAATGAAAAATATGTCTTTCAGCTGCACTTGAAAGGTGTATGTGAGTGGCTGGGCACTGATGCATCTTTATTTCTCTTTCCAATCTTGAGAGCATAAACGATTCCAGCAAATAAACAACTTTTCCATGGTTCAGATCGAGACAAACCATGCCTTCTCCTCTAAAACAAAATGGACTGTGCTACGGAGGCTTCATCATGTGTGAAATTGGATGAGGGATGATTGATTCTCCTCATCCCTGCGAGTAACCATCGCGTGTAGAGAGGCAAACAAAGGCTCTTTTGAGCAGAGAAGAAAGCAACAAATTAAAAAAAGGACTTCAGTGAAGTGCTGGAGGTCATAGCGTGATGCCGAAAATGTGCCAGCTTGCCTTAAAGCAGTGAAATTCAACGCAGTGCCTCTTGATATTTTGTTGTCTCAATGTGACCTAAATCAGCATGTGTCAAGCCCCCAACACAAAAGTATCAGTATCTGATTATAGCTCAATGACTGAGGGGAGAGAATGCAGAATACATGTGAATAAGGGGTGAAAAGGATTCATTTCAGTTAGCAAACTGCCAAAGTAAAGTGCTGTTTCTTTTATATATTTTATAAATAAGCTGTGGTTTGAATAAATTCTCAATAGCTGTCATTAAGCCACCCCAAGCTACAATATTAACTTGTAACTTCAACTGTTATTGAAATCTCAGTACATTTGGATTTGTTCTACATTATGAGTGCATTTGTGAGCTTTGTCATACATGCATTTAAGTCATTGAATCCCTATAACTAGCATATTAGTTGTTTGGGCAAATACAATTGATTTGGGCTTCTGCCAGATTGGGTTTGCCACAGAATTGTAGGTCAGTCAGGCAAACTCATTACATGTTTACTGGGTTCATGATCTGCTTTTTAATGCTTGATGTGACTTTATAGACAAACAGTTACCACAACTTCAGGAAGGATGGCAATTCATACAAAGGAGTTACAGAGAAGCTACTTTCCCAAATGAGATAGAGGAGGGCGGGACCAGCATTTCACTTCCTTTCTGAAGGCGTAAACTGTTATATTGTAGCTTTTAACAGCTCCGATATTGTAGCTCAGATTTTCAGCAAAACAACATGCTGCTTATTAACTAAAACTCACTGTGCTTTCTTTCACATGATGTATTACTTTGGAGGAAACAATGAAAAAATATGCAGCTATCCGACAATTTCAAAGAAGAAGCAGCATATGAGGGAGCCAGGGCCTTTTGTTTTGTTTAGAGAGGAAATGGGTGGACGACACAGCGGCAGGCTGATAACATCAGATGGGAAATGTTTTCCCCTGTCGCACCATAACAACTAGTCCAGTCCAGTCCATGCCGTCTATCTGCTTGTATCTGTCCACAAACGTGTACATGTGTGTGTGTGTGTAGCCCTCAACATATTTTGTGACAGTGATTCACCTTACCTTTTACATCTTATCTATCTAACTGCGCAGCCTCAAACGTTTCATTTGCCTCTTTGTTGCCTACGGATCGCACTTTTTGGTCAATCACATGGCCTTCTGCTTAAATCTGCCCTGACATGTCACCATGATGTCAAGCTTTGTGATTCATGGAAAAGATACAAAACATCCCTCTGAATGAATATATTCATCCGACATGTGTGTTCAATCCTGAGGCACAGTGTCATGGAAAGATTCAATCAGCACCATATTTTATATTTAGTAGCAGTCAAGCTGTTACCAAAAGCTCATGTGGAAAAAGCATCATATTTGACCTGAATCATAAAGCTGTCATGCAAACAGATTCAAAAAAAATGGAACTTCAGCAATCTCAGCTCATATGATTAACATCACCCTGGGTAATATTTCGCTGTTGAAGTGCCTTTTCATCCACCCTGTCATGAACTGGTGTCTGTACCTGCTTAGTAACTCATTCTCAAACAACCGCAGCGACATTATTGTAACAGTCTTTGGTTTTCTGCATCTATTGTGTGTAATACGTCTTCCTATTTTTGTCGGACCACACTTTTTAACATCTCTGTGGTTCCCAGAGGTTGCTGTTCTTAAGCAAAACCAACAACACTGGTGGCAATATCACGCAAGACCGCAAAACACCCCCTTCACACTTACACTTCTATCACTTATTCTCACCAAACCCAAGTTATAGTATAGATAAAGACCAAAATGTAGTAGCATTTAGTGTTAATTTTCCCACCCTTGATCACATTCTCATTGCCAGCATCAAGTCATATTATCAGACCTGTTGACAGCTCCTCCACACCTCCCTGCACAGCCTCTCCACCTTCTTCAGCTTCATGATGGAGAAAGGAAAAGAAATAATCCACAATCCTTTTGTCACTGCTTCCCACAGCTTGGATGCTGATCTTCCTCTCCTTTCAGTTTTGCACTTCTCCAAATTCAGTATGACGGAGTTATACTTCAGTTGTTCATCGGCTTGAGACCAACCCTTTATCTCTTTTTTTTCCCTCCCTATTCAGGATCTCTCTTGTGCTTTCTTCACACAATCCTTGCTTTGCTCTTCTTCAGTCTTTTGAGTGTTGAAGCCACAGGTTTACAGTCCATGCCTTTCCATTCAGCTTCATTCACTTTTTGCTTTGGGAAGATTACATTCTGCCTCTTAACCCTTCCCAAAATCTTCTTTTGAAAATGGGTCCCGTCTGCCCCCTCCTCTTCCCCCCCCCCACTCTTTAATTCTTTTCTTGAGAGATGGCTCCAACTTCAGAGCATGAGAGTTAGAAACCACACTCTTCTCTTCACTGCACTCAAATTTAGAGGGTCGCTGTCCTGACTCTTCAGATCTGACTTGCAAAATAATCTTTTTTTTTTATCTTTCTCAAAGAAAAAAAAAAAAAGCAGTTTGGTTCCTTTTTGCCAATCTTATGTTGGTTAACAAAAATCAGAAAAACATGTTTACAAACTACACTTTTCTCCTCAGAAGTGGCATCTATCCTTCTGCTCCTCTTTAACTCATCACTCCTCGGATACACTCCTTCCTTCCTTGTCGTCCTCTCACTCAGCTGTTCTGCTGTTCCAGCCTCAGAGCCGCCGGTTTTATATTCCACAACTTGCAGCAGCAATCTTGGGTTTCTTTGCCGTGTTCCCTCAGCTGACTGTCAACCCTGTGAGACTGACTGTGGGAAAACCCTTTTCCAGCCCTCTAGCTGCTTTCTTCCTCATTCCTGCTAACTGTAACAGCAGCTCCACAGTGATTATCATCTTAAAGTCACACTTGGGCTGTGCTGTAGCTCAAAGGGAAGGCTCTGTTTATCAGAGGATGCACACGCAAGATAGGAATACAAACACATAGAGAAGAGAGAGGTCGTCTGGAGGTGAAGGCAGAAGGTCAAAGTGCAGTTTCGGTGCTTCCTAATTACGTCGGTGTAAACCCAGAACCACGTGTGTACAAACTAAGGATGCCAAAAGTTATATTCTAGAGACATCACCTGAAACAATCCCTGCAAACTATAAATGAGCCCTTGAACAGGAATGTTGTTTAGATAACCAAACAGTATTGTCCTCGCCTACATAATGAAGAGTGTTTATCCGAGAAAGTGCACTTGGTATGTAAACTCCGCTTACAGTCATTCCGCTACTCCACTGAAATAGCTTCGTGTTTGCTTATGTTGAAGGAGTTTATACTGTATGTTGTCGAGGACCAGCACTGTGTATTTTTACAACAAGTAACTCAATTAAATTTAAAAGCAGGATGTGAATCTTTAAGCCATTTGAATTAATTTCCCAGAAGAGTTTAAACACCTTATAACAACAAACTCAAAACAGACAGATTATATAATATCTTGACGAATTGCACTGTAATAATCTCTTTTAATAGTTCAATGCATTAAAAGCTATTACTATAACACGTTTCTGGGTAGTGTAATGAGATGACATTGCACTCAGCTTTAATGCCATTTAAAACTAAAATAGATGACTGTGGAGCTGCTCCTGAGGCATTAGGTTTAGCTGACTGTCTTGATGCAGACAGGTACTGTATACATGTACGTGTGTGTGTATTCACGTGTGTATCCTGTAGGCCGTACCTGTCCTCCGAGCTGTTTCATAAGAGGCTGTAGTTCGCTGAAGAGGTCATAACCTTGGTGGAAGAATGTCAGGTGGGCGTACATGAAGGACAGCATCTGTGGAGACGACAGCGGTTATTTAGAGAGCCGATAGGGCTGATGTCTCGGTCGTTTGATGTGTAAAATAAAAAGTGAAGTACGCTTACAGATTTCAGGATTTCCGATCTTCTCTTGGATTGTAGAACATTTATCTGTGATGAACAAAAACAAAAGAAAGAAGGTCAATAAAGAAAAAACACCAAACTCGATGATACAAAACCTACAGTGACAATATCATTGTCAGAGAAAAATGCACAGAGAGAAAGAGAGTGGCAGAGGTGTAGAGTAAAAAAATGACAGACAAAAAAAGACAAAGAAAGAATATAAGACAGAGAGAGAAATGAGGTAAGATATTAGAGATTAAACAAATAAACTGTTGCATGCATGAAATGAGTTGAACTGGGGCGCCCTGGTGATGTTTGAGGCCCAGCTGAGAGACCCTTGTTGCATGTCACACCCCTCTTTCTTCCCTTGTTTTCCTGTCTTGCTACACTGACTCTCAAATAAAGGCAAAATGGCCCCCGGAAAAAAAAGAAATGAGTTGAACTGAAGTTGAATAATCACATCATCACCCTCAAGTATTCCTTGACAGAAGTCCCTCATACCGGCACCAGGGGGAGCCCACCATCTCATGCTTGAGCAGGGATGTTGTTGTTGTAGTCTGTCTCACCTATCATCTAGAAAGCCTGCTGCACTGTACCCCGCTGTCTTCTGCTTTTTTTGTGTGCGTGTGTGTCTGTGTGTGTGTGTGTGTGTGTGTGTGTGTGTGTAGCGGACTCTTCCTTCCTGCCAGAGCTAATTATCACTGTGCTGCTCATCTGACATGGAAAGGAAAGTTATCTTAGGTTACTATGTAGAGTAGAGATGAGTTATGTTGGGTTGTAAATACAGATTCTGATGCTCCATAGACTCATTGTGACTGACAGGAACTAATAAATGCTGTGTGACAGCAGAGTCACGGACTGGGTGTGGTGTGTGCATGTGGCTACAATGAAAGGCGGGAAAGGTTTCTGAATGAATTTCACACTCAGCCTCAAGCTCATGGATAAACCTGGGTCCAATAGTTTTACAGTTTTGCGTTTGGTAAAGGAGGGACACCACACACGCCCATCCAAATGGAAAACAAAAGTTCAAATCTGTGCGGTGACTTGCAATAATTTCATGGCTAGAGGTTGTAAGGCCCTCTTCCTTTGCAACGCTGACCACACATACACAGATGTAACGCCCACCCAGGGTAGGAAACTTATTTTTTCCATCTGCTAGCCACATTGACTAGTGCATGACAACTTTTACAAGCTCCTTGATTACAGTCAATTAGTAGTTTTGACTGGGGAAGCACCTCTAAAAAGGTGGTTGTTTTACTGGCAAAGTGCATTATGGTATTTACACACACACACACAACAGCCACCACCAGAAAAAATTTACTAGCACTTGGCTGGTAATGGGTGGTAATTCCAGGGTTGTAGACTTGTTTAAGCAAGATTTAAAGCTTAAATTAGTCATTATTCAAGCGTGTGAAATTTCTGGTCTGTTAAGTTTTGTAGAAAACCGCTGCCGTTTAGGAATGAACTGTGCTTCTGCTTTTCACTTTTATGTGTGTTCAGAGTTTAGACATTGGTGTGTGTGTGTGTCAGCGGTTATGACATATTGGTTAGGGTGAAACCAGATGGCTGTATTATCTGTTTTACTGCATATTGTCTTCGCTTATCTTATTACATTTTGCATGTTGGTTTTTTCTAAGCTTGACCCGACAGTCAATAAAGCGAACCCAGAAGTTTAAAAGTTTAGCATTTTATGATCCTGTGCTACGTGGCACAGCGGGGTAAAAGAAACATGCTCCATTCTTAAAATGTCATGAATGCAAGTCTGGCTTACAACCTCTCTCATATATTTTCCTCTCCCTCTACCATCTTGAACGTCACTGTAAACTGTGTACTGTATAATTAAGCAAAAATGCCACAAAAACAATCTAAAAAGAACAAAAAAAAATAAAACTAAAATCTGTCTCAAGTGTTTCCTGCGAGCGCAGATGCAGAAGTTAGCTGCTTTTTAAAAGTGCTGACAGCGCTACCCAATTGTGAAACTTTGAAAGAGACCCATTTAAATCAGCTGTGTTAGCTGCTGGGCTTATAGATTTCCTATAAGCAGACTAACAGGCAAGATAAAAACTCAACTAATTTCTCACAGCAAGGCCTCATTTTATGAGAGAGCAATTATGCAATGGGCCATTGGAGCAGACTGCCAGACCTATTTTAAAACCTGCATTTGGGGTTTCTTTTTTTTTTTTTTTTTTTTTTAAATTTAAGAGCATACAGCAATGTCTGTTCCTTTGGAGACAGTTTCAACGACAGAGCTGGCAGCTGTCTTATCAGAAAGCATGAAGTGTTTGACAGCGCTAATGTGGCCGAAGGGAGACCAAGGGCTCAGATGATGTATTCAAAGATACATGAGCTCTGAGGCTTGGACAAAAAAAAACCAAAACAAGAAAAGCTGTGGGATCAATTGGACCTCAAGGTCTTTTCAGGGTACAGGATGAAGGAAAACAATTACACAGTCATTCACTACAGCGAGGATGATTCGATCTCTAAAAAGAAAACTATTTTGCAAGCAAACATTTCAAGATATCACATTACTGAAATGGAAAATCATGACTCATAGTTTTTCCTCAAATGTTGGATATCATGGAGCAGGACTCTTCATACTGTTAGATTTGAGGTATTTTAAATAGTGCATAAAAATCTTTTTTAGTTGTTCTCATGTGTACTTCCTCTTTCTGCTTTCTTCCTCTTCCATGTTCTCAAATGATGACAATACTTAAAAATATAAATAAGTTCTCTTCCATGATGCTACATTAAACGTGATGGTTAATTGGTCACTCAATGTGCAAGATTTTGGAACTGACCATAACTTATAAAACATTAAGATCTACAAGTTAAGGATTCTTCAAGAGGCCAATAAAGTATACACCACTGTCTACTATCATATCAGAGTCACTATCTTATCTACATTTATTTAGGCTTTCCCAATCAAGAATCATTACTACTACCTACTTTTACTACTATTGCTAGTCCTGTTGTCACCACTACAACTACACTAACTGATGTGATTGCTACTCTCTGTGTCCTGTTAACGAATCTGCTGCTACATTTATTTTTGAGCTAAATTCACTATGATCTGGAGACTGCAACATGACAGATGGATGAATTTTGGATTCAACAGAATCAAACACAGCTGTGGTTCATTCTTCTCGGTGCCACATCAGCATTTTCAACCTGAGTGTATAAAGTTTCATTTCCAACTCCATGTTTGCTATGACGCATAGTGAAAAATCATATTTGACAGCATGTAGCTCAGCATTTCCTTTTAGCTGAATCTCAGTAATCTATTGCTATATATAGTCCTGTTGAAAACTATCACTTTTGAAAAGGCTGTATTGTTTAATGGGCAGGACGATATGGAGACATATGAGACATGCATTCACTGTAATATGGACACAGCTTTTCTACTTTCTGTTTTTCAGCATGTTTTAAGCACACAGTACATTTACATGAAGCTATATACTGACATACTACTATCAATAATCTTATAGACCACTTAGAATTAAAAAAAATGCTACAATTTAAATCCTTTAGTAAGCCGTCGTACCTGTAAAACGTAGTCAAGGACGATGTGTCTGAAACATTTGCGTGTGGCAGTGAGGATGTTGGTGGCCTCCTCCACTTCATGCTGCTTGTTGCGGGGAGCCTGGGCATTCTTGATGAGCGCAGCCTCCTTTTCCTCGCTCACTTTATCAAATTGCTTCTTAGCTTCTTTGAACTTACGTAGGTCACTGGCAACAGAGAGGACAAAGCTTTATTAAGACAAACACAGAAAGTATTTTCTTTCATACTTTAATAAGGTATTTATTAAACGTGTGGAGGTATAAATCAGGACGTCAGGTGCAGTAAAGAAAGTGTAAAAGTACATCAGCTATGAATTAAATTCAAGATGCTGATTTATTTATGAGAACAGCCTTTTACTGTTAAATCGCTAATCTTGAATCGACTGACTTCTATTAAAATATGTCTTGATTTTTGAGCTGACTGGAACAACTCTGAGATGTTGCCACAAATATGGAAAGTAGTACAATAGCACTTTGACACTGAATAGGGATAAAGTTTCATGGGTTTCAACAAACCTCCCCGACCAAGGCAAAATAAATTATGTCCCTTTGTTTTCAACAATCTTAAGAGGTGAAAGGTGGAATGTTAAAGGAAGCGAAGTTATCTCTGGTTATGAGGCAACACAAACAAGCTGAGGCAACAGGAACACAGAGGGGTCAAAGGTGATTTAATTCAACTGGAAATACAAGAAGGTTAAAAAAACAAACAAAATGATTTAGGTCTTGTGTATGCTAATGAGGCTGTGTCAGTGGAAGTGACTGGGCGGTGCCACTTAGTTAGAGGAAGAGGTCAAAGTACAAGATCTCTGATGTGTTTAGCCTAAGTGAGATTAAGTCATATTTGAGTGCACCAAGGTAGTGAGCACTTATTAGGGAACATGTGTCCCAGCTTTCTCTGACAAGCATGGGTGCCGATGATGTGGGTGTTTAGCCCTGGTGTGCCACGGGCAAAAACTGCTAATCCTTCATAATGAAGTAAACCAGAAGCCCACACTGCTTCCTGCACTTGAACAAGCCATCTGGAATTCAGTGCTATTTTTAGGAGGCCTTAAAGAGGAAAATATAAAGTCTGGACCTCAAGTAAATATTATTATATATACACTAATATAATTTTGTGTCCTCATATGCCCTGCATGAATCATCTGCACATCAGATATGCCACATCTCTTCTACTTCAGCTTCTACTTTATATTCATAATTTTAAGGGGATGCTTTCTCTGCTGCACATCTATTATACATGGGTTTGATTTGCAAGTACTGTATATTATATTCACCTTAAATATGTTCCTCATTTTAAGCGGATCTGGAAGTATGAGTAAAATGTAAACTGCTGTGACTGTTTCTCACAGAGAGATGGCGCAATAAGTAAATTCAGGCCATTCAGAGGTATAAACAGCTTTATCCATCTTTATTCACTTAATACTCACTCTTTGACAAATGTTTGAAGCTGGGTCTTGATTGATCTCTGGGCCTGATCGAATAATATCTGTGAAGAAAGAAAGAAAAAGTCATTGCTCCTTTCTGTTTGGCAAAAGACTCGTTAGTTGGACAACTTAAGTGTTAAACATCAACAAGAAAGCAACGAAAAGCTGAAACTGTAAATGTATTCATTTTCCAGGCCAAAGGATATTGCAAGTCAGCATTCTGTACTTCTGTTTAGGAGGATTTTGTTAACATCACAGGGTGCAATTAAGCAGCTAAACTTACATAAACAAGCTGACTTTGTAAACTCCCCTCATAAAGACACACACAAGAAATGACGTAATTTGCTTATTCTCAGTAATGAGTCATAACCTTATTAACCTGCATGCTTCCTTAAAAATGAGCAACCCAGCAAAAAAAACCCCAGCACAAACACTTCTCCCTGAAAACGGTTTCAGTGAAATTTCGTAGCCAGACAAGACAATATGAGCAGTGTGGCTGCGAGAGGCTACCAGTGACAAACAGATTGAGCACTGTGTTTGAGTGTATCATGTGCTGAAAGATCGCTGAGTGGCAAAAAAAAACCTATCTGACAGTCAGCTGACATGACCACAGTTTGCACTGTTGAGTCACAGTCTCAGGCCTGCAATGTGGCCTGAGGGGACTTGTTGAAGAAAGACTCCACTGTTTGGATCATTGTACCTTGTCCCCCTTTGCCGCTCCTTTGGAATTTCAGATACTCGTGAAGAATGCGTTTATCTCATCTTCACTAACCAGGAAGCTGGAAGCAACGTCATCTTCAGAAGTCAAATCTCGACAAAACCGGAGAAAACTTCCCATTGAAAGGATAAACGTGTGATACTGTCAACTAAATGCGAGATTTAATCCTCATTCCCTCAAACTCCATCCCATAACACATTCAGCTTTAACAGGTACATTAAAACATTGAATATATCAGTTTCAAAGCATGGAGTTTGAGAGAAAAATGTCAATAAAACTGAGGTACTCTTGAGGAGTTTTTAAGGGACTGGTCACCAATAGCAATATACTTGAAAGGGGAATGGTCAAGAGTTATAAGTATGGGGGTAACGAATATAACAGTTTAATTACATACAAATGCAAATTTCATAAATGCACCAGATTGTGAATACTGCTGATTTTTGGGTTTTTTTTTCTTTCTGTATATGTGTTTGCTCTTGTGTCGTGGTTTTTGGTATGTCATGTCTTAATTGTAGGTCTTTGTAATGATGTTGTAGAAAATTAATTAAAAAAAATAAAACTGCCTTTGATATTTTGCAGTAAGAGTAGCAATTAGGAATGTGCATCCTCAGCCCTTTTCCATAGTAGGTAAAGAACAGATGTAATTAACAACATGCATAATTACTGTGACACTTCAATAGAGCAGAGCCTTCATTAACGTTATTAATTACACCTGAGCCTTTCCTGCTATTACCAGTCAAAATGTCTGCCATGAAAATCACATTTAAATGTACCTTTATCAAGTTTATGATCAAAACAATACATTTTGGGACACACAAGTGGTGCAGGGGTAACGTTCATCCACCACCACAAAGACCTGGGGTTTAATTCTACTTCTAGCTTGGCTGTTTGTTCTAACAAATATTTCACAGTGAGATGCTAGCTGGGAACATACTCGGAACATGCTACTCAGAGATAATGGTAACAAGACATGACAACGGGATGGAGAAGAACTTTCACTGCAGAGGAAGAGCCTCCAGCTCACCCTGTAGCTCCTTGCTGTGTTTCAGGGAGTCTTCCAAGACATTAATGAGAGGACAAACAGAAGAAAGTTGTGTCTCTATTTTTAAACGTCAGTGTCATGCTTACCAGAGACGGACAACTGTGGAAGCTAATGAGGGGACACTGGTAAAGAACAGCCACATAATCACAACTGTCCTGTGCTCCTACAAGAGTTTCATGGGGGACAAAGGATGATGAAACTCCAAATACCAAGGGATACAGTGTTATGTTTATGCATCGCCCAACATTTAGGTGCAGTTAACTGTAAAACCTGCGAGGCCGACAGAACACCAGCATTACTCTGACTGAAGCCTAGAGAGCGTCTTCCTTGTATTTCAGCTGCGTCCGGGAAAACCTTGTCATAAATAGCTGACCATGACTTTGTTTACCTCTGTAACGCGTGATTTATTCCAGCAGATAAACACTTCAACATGGGAGACAGAGAGGCTTTCACGAGACAGGAATCACTTCTCTACATCATGGACTTTATGTAATGCGGGCAAGTAATTTTTGCTTGAAGTGATAAGAAATCCCAAAACTATGTTGATATTTGAGTCATGCTTAAAGAATGGGGAGGGGGGGCTGGATTTTCAACAACACCCTATTTCACATTTTTACAGTAATACAAAAATCCTACAAAGAAGCTGCTTATAGCCATGTTTTTTACTTCTGAATAGTCCCACTAAGACAGCTGAGGGTTATTACTAAGTCCCTATAAAGCATTTCTTATACACTTTCCCCTTCCTTTCATAAAATCACTGGCCATCCATTAAAAGACCCATTTACTCTTCCTTCTAGTCTGCTGTTGTCCTTCCCAGCAGTAAATAAAATTCTGACAGTAACAAGCTGTTTCGGACTGTCATCCCAGCTGAGTTTTATAATCACCCAGCTGTCAAGGGGAAAAAAAAAAAAAAAAAAAAAGACTATACATCCGGTTTCACATGGCAGTGATAGCATACCGTGTGATAGTTGATCATCTCCTGCAGGCTCTCAGCAAACTTTGTGAGACTGGACTGTGGAGAGAAAAAAAAAGAAAGAGGGACAAGAGTGAGGCAAGCAGAGCGAGACACACAAGACTAATGATAACCAGCTAGCACCACGTAGGCTCCTAATATAACAGTAAAAAACAAATAACCGGAAGTGGATGGATGAAATGCAAATTTTCTACATAAAAAAAAAAAATACTACATCACTGACAAACTCAAGGAAACTGTGGTCTTTTTGGAGACACAATAGCACTTTTGGAAAGAATTTCTTTGGTTAGTGTATTCTCTCCAAATACACGCAGTGGCTGGACTTCAAACCCAAGGGAGAGGCACTGAGCAAAATACACAAAGGCAGACAGGAAGTGCTTGCCTCGCCATGCAAAATTCATATGAGAAAACAAAACAAAACAAAGCATCTGACCTCCATAAGACCCCAGTGGACATTACAAGGTTTTACTGTGACTCATTTTTGAAACTTGGATTTAATCTGGTAATGTCATCAAGGATGAAAACACTCAAGAGAGACAACAAGCGGGTGCGTGCAAACAGAGAGGAAGTAGAGGCCTCTAAACATCCAGGAATCTAAGAAGAAGTCAGTCATGTTTTTTTATGCTGTACCGTGTCAAACTTTTATTGGCTTTTTATTTGACTTTTATTTAATAGCATGAAATTATTTCGAATATTGAATATTACTTTAAAAATGTCAAGAGGCCCATCCTTCCACACATCCGCAAAACCGGAATCTGATCGAGCCAGATTATTTTTTTGCTTACCTCGATGACCTCATCTTTGGTGGACTGTTGGGCTAGCTCCCGGATCCCGCTAACAAACTGCTTGTTGGCTGCGTTGTATGCTTTTCCTGCATCAATCATCCCAATACACAACTTCACCAACTACAAAAAGAAAGAATGGAGAGAGCAAAGAGGGGGAGAAAACACAGCGGAGAGAGAGAGATAACACTTGAGTGAGTATAAACTAGAAACAGTGCGTGTCATTCCTTCAGGGCATTCTCTCTTATTAAAAACACTTGAACTGCTGAAAATAGATTAAGGAATCGTAGATTTGGTGGAATTTGGTGCTGCAGAATATAAGACAAACACTGAAAAACAAGATGCTTAGTCTGTTTCTTGTTAATTAACAACAGGCACTTCTTTCCCTTCTGACTCATTGGGGGCAAAGATAATTCCAGGTTATGTAAACTCACAAACAAACCCTGGCCGTTCTCCATCCACTCCCACACAGGAGATGACACAGAGCCTGAATGTGCCTCTGCAGCCAAAACAGCAAAAAAAAAAACCCTTTGCTTTGAATTTACAATTCAGATTTAAAGCAATTTCCTTAATTGATCAGGAAATAAGCAATAACATCTTGTGTTGTTGTGAGGAAAAATGCTTGTTTTTCCTCCAGAAATCTTTATTTATACAACTTTCAATGGGTATTTTTTGCAAGACTCAATAAAATTAGATATTTTTTAAATAATTAATTAAAACACAAGTAAATTATTTGAGTTAAAATTAAACTAAATATTCATTTAAATATAAATATAACACAAAATACTGATTTTTCGCATTTTAGCAACAAATACATTTAGACTCAAAAATATAATCGTCTTAGTCACAGATTTCAGAAGGTAAAAAGTAACTTTTGTAACCCATTAGGTGCTTGATCTTTATGTTAGTAATTATTATGTGTAAGCAGGTTTTGACGATGAGGACAGAGATCCTTTATATATATACACATACACACACATACTAACACCTACACACACACACAAAATTTCCTCTATGCTCTCATTTACATAAGATATTTTTATGGGTTTTTTTCGGTCTCACTTGTCATCCCAAACAATCTCTTCTTAATGCATCTTTTTCTATCATTCTCTCTTGCTTTTGCGGTAAGATGAGAAGTAAAGCTTTTTTTAATAACCTTTTTGGTTTAAGCAACACAAGTCAGAACAAGTTAACTATTAAATTCATATAAGATTCCTCTACCGCTGCGTTTCTCCACTGCGCCTGTACATGCTCTGTAAGATGCATATTTATAGTTTGCTGTGGATTTTTTTTGTTTATTGGTTTGATCGGTAAATAATTCCTCAACAGAAATCTCTCAGGTTTGCATTGAGCTATTTCATTGTTATCACTGTAGTTTTAAACTCAGAATAAAATGAACCCTTTATACCAGACGAGGAATGCTTTTTTAAAGCAAATTGTACCCCAGTTCAATTAAATCTGATCTTGATCAAACCTGGTAACAGAACATCCAAAACATCAGCTATAAGACACATGAGAGCAGGTGTTACAGCCTCCAGTCAGTTAACGCACTATCTCGGATCCTTTCAAAGGGAGATTTATTATTGGCCCTGTTTAAAGTGTTTTACTTTCGATTTAACTTTTCTCTGTGTGTAGAGGTGTGGCAGCTGAAAGGCGCCGAGAAAGTTGAACTCTGGCCCCTCGTCTCTCAACTCCACCCATCAACATGTCCACACAGAGGAGGCTCACCCATAGAGGGAGAGGACGTTGCTCCTCCTCTATTTTTGAGAGGCAAGAGGGAGATTTAAATATAAAAAAAAAACAACTAAATGGTTGAAATAAACCATGAGCGAATCTCAGTATCATTTATAAAATAATTTTTCTCTCTTCTTTGGAAAAAATCCGTTATTGAAATTCTGATTAAAATACTTCGACAGCAACACCTGCAGGGCAGAGCGGAAGGGGCGATGTGTGTGAAGCAGTGAGAGGAGAGCAGAGGACGAAGGTCTCCTGCTGTCCTCCTCAGGGCGAGAACTCTTTTATCAATGTAATGTGCTTCATTTTTTTCCATGCTAATCTATGATTGGCCAAAACACGTAAAATGACGCTCCAATGGTGGACATTCTCCCAAACCACTTCAACAACCAGGCTACAATATTGACATTGTATTGGTCCAATTCATCTTCAACTCTCTACCACTGTATGCCGTAAAGCCATAGAGATTCATACTGTAGAATATTAGAAAAGAGATTATAATATGCAACATTTTAAACTACTTTTGAACACATCACTAAAAGATTACATTTTATTTAGGCCTTTTCAACAGAGTTTCCCATTTTCAGATTTTCGTTTCCCTTTTTTTAAAAAAAAAGAGCAGTAGATAGCTACTTGCGTTAGCCAACGCAACAGTTAGACCCATTGTGTGCGGTGGCCCAATGTGCTGCTACTCTGAAGTGAACTCTTAACAATAGAAAGTAAAAGTAATTTAAATGAAATAACCGGGATAGTTAGCTTGTTTGTCTTTGTTGCTAATAATATCAGACTGGTTAACCAGCAGCCACAAAGTTCTGTTAACAAACAAACAAGATGACCAACAGCCACAAATGGATGTTATGACATGAATACTTCATCTCCACAAAAGAAAGAAGACGACATCAGATAACATGAGTCAGATACAGCTTCACTCTCTCTGTCTCTTTGGTCGCTAATTTCATCTTTGATGGTTAAATGTCTCTGTGGCTGTTATGTGAATTTATCTCCTTAACAAGAATGCAGCAGAGATCATAGAACGTGTTGTGGGTAGTTTGCTGGACACTGAAGCTGTTGAAGAGTCACACATGGAAAGAGCCTGATTAATTTTGGAATTTATCCCGTTTTTAATTGAGTGGTTGTTCAGTCACTTGTTGATGTGTGATTTGTGAATGAGTGTGCAGGAGGTTTGGCTGCTCGCTTGTGAGAATTTCCTCATTGTTCGTTTTTAAGCTGAGCTGTATATTAAGTAACTAAAATTAAGACTTTTTAAATACTAAAATTAACTAGAATAACAACAGTGTTAACATGTCAGCTTTGTAGCCTATTTTTGTGTGTGTCGTGCATATAGATAAGAGTGTGTAAGTCATGTATTTGATACATGCATTAATACTTTCTGATGTGAACCTACACTTTTAGATCTGTCAATGTTTTTAGTGTTCAGCACTTATCTGTTCCTGTATCAGATTATAAGCTTTGTGGTACTTTATATATTTATGTATACTAAGAAAATACATAAGAAACACATGTTGTCTGTCTTTGATGAGAACATAAATCTGTCGTTACAATGGAACAATACTATAAATCTGAAATTAACTTTGTTTAACTTTTGTTGGTAAAATGACTCATCTGAACCACTCCAGAGCTAAAATGAGCGATTCTTTGTTTAGAAACAATATGTGCTAAATGTCTTTGAAGAAGCGGCCTTTTCACCACTCAGGGGTTTTTGTTTTTGAATGCAAATTGTTTGCGAGCGTCATATAAAATTGCCTCCTTCTGATTTCAATGGGTGGGGGACAATGATATAGTATGATATAGTTTGTTGTAGATTTCATTTACATTCTGTTTGAATATGGGTTGCTATAATTCAACAGGTTATGCTACAGATTATGTTGGTGTTTTAAAATCTTGTTCTATATGCCTTTCTTCACCCGCCCCTCTAAAAGGTCTCTGCGCTGCCCTGCATTTGAACATAAGAACATAACTTGAACATAAGAAAGAAGAGATAAGTAGCCAAACTACTGTAAAATATCATGACGCCGTGGCTTCATTTTCCTCCTGTCTTCCCCAGTTTTTTGAGTCACTAGCCGCCACTGGTACACACATACACTATCACACCCATATTCATGCTCGCAAATACTCCCACTCGCCAGCAGATCCTTCCTCTTTACAGCAAGAAGGGAAGTCAGGCTGGGGCTGAGTCACAGAGGAGGGGTGAGGAGGAGGGTGTGACTCTGTAAGACTGTAAGTCAAGGAACAATGAAATGGGATCGTCCAAGCTCAAGGTCTCCCTCAGCTAGTGAACATACTCTCAGCTGTGCAGGGATCCGCAGGGAGGAGGGATTGGTTTACTATCAGGGCGGAGTACAACTACTTAATAACACTAGTTAGTTTAGCTGGTTCACTACTCTGGTTTAGTTTTTTGAGTTGTTTAGTCCATTTGAGCAGAGTGAGTGAGATGAACTGCAATGCAGCTCACTTGGAGTAACAATGAAATCTGAATCAACTACAAGAAACAACCTAAAAAGGCAAGAATTTATTGAAATTAATCCCACGAAAAGGTAATTTAGAACAAAATTAGGTTAAAATACACTCTGGACTAGCGCTCATATGCAGTGTAATGAAGAGTACAAAAACACATCATCCAACTGTAAGTTATGAGGACTGAAATGTGTTTTTGTTGTGACCAACCTCTCTGACCTTGTTTTCCATCATGGTTTTGCACCAAAACACACAAACACGCACACCAATACCCAACAACCCAAACATCTTTCTATTCAGTGGTCATGGTTGCGACGGATGCCAACCGTTACCATTTTTATGATTTTGATCAACAAAATGTAAATAACGAGACGTGATAACAAGATACTTGGCACAGGGAGTGAATTCAGGCACAGGTAAACAACAGTTCGACTAGCAGTGTTTATTCTCCGCTGTGTTGGCAATAAATAGAGATGTGAACTGCCCCCGCTTCAGAATCACTGCTCCATCTGTGACAGTGTGGTGCAACTAATTATTTTTAGGAATTACGCCAATAATTTGCCCAATTACAGACAATACTAGACTGTAATGAATAAGGTGTTTCTTCACATATCTGTTTAAGAAATGTACATGCATATTTTTAATTGAAGTGCAAGCCAAGCGCATAGTTTCTACATTAAGAGTCTTATTCAAAAGGCAATCAGCCAGGGAGGCATACTGGAGACTACTTTCCATTTACAGGATGGCCTCTGTAGCAGCCGGTTCACACGGTAGAACAAATGAACAATTAAGCAATACTTTTTATGGGTGGTACTCACTTTGTCGAGCTTGGATTCCAACTCACACACATCCCCCTCCACTTCCTCTATGGTGGCTCTGTGGGGACAGAAAACAAAAAAAAGATGTTTGAAATCAATAATAACCACGACTCAATACTTTTAGGGGCATAAGCTGGATGATGAGAAGACATAGTGCAGAGGCACCGTTATGTGAAGCACATGTACTCCTTCTGTGCCAACTTGGTTTACCACATTATTACCCTTTTCCTCTTCACCACCTTTCCTGTGTCTACTGTATACAGACTAGTCAGATGAGTAAGCATTTTAAAATTAAACTAAAAATGTCTGCGTACTTTGAATTAAACTTCTTTCAGTAGTCACAACATAAATGGTCAACAACAGAACTTCATATTGATCTTGAGAGAAAGTAAAGCAACTGTAACTGACACATATAACACAACAGTAGCACATTGTGGGCGACGTGATGAATCCCCAAAAATGTGCCAAACTGCATCTTCGATATGTTGAACTTTTTTTTTTTTCAAACGTCTTCTAACAATTCGATTTTACCTACATTCCCCTACAATTAAAAACTGAAAACTACATTTGGAATACTGTACACTTGTACAGTACTGACGCAAGCACGTGCAGACGGACACACACCATTAGAGGCAGCCAAACTGAGAGTTGCCATTTTGGGTAAAGCCGCAGGGCCAGAGTCAGGTCTGGCGCTCTGCCTTTTAAAACGTGACAAAGCACAGCTTGGTTCTCCACAGGATCAACAGCCTACGAGCCTGAGAGCGCCATGGCAGGGAAAGGAAAAACTCAAAGACCTCATCCCGGCACAGGCCTGATTCATTTTTGCTCTTCTCATCTTGATGATAAATCACACCGTTTTAACATCATACTGTGGACTTGTATGAAAGGCACACAACTCTGGGAATACTGTAAACTCACAAAAGAGTAAAAATACAATAAATAAGACAAGTAAAACCAGTACTAAGGATGTTATATGAAGATACTTTTAATGTTGCCCTACTTCATGGAACATCAACAGCAAAGATGCTTGCTGGGGCTTAAATTCGGGAGCACTTTCTCACTATTAAACCAGGGGAGTTTATGTTTAACAATTATTGCACATTAGACAAGAGTTTATTACACTTTAATAAGCCCATAAAGTTTTTGCTGCTTTTGCACTGTGCGAGCATTGACCACAGTCTATTAGTGAAAAATACATTTAAAAGCAGCAACAAGGCACCATTGGGAGATTTAACACTGAACGACAGAGCCAAGAAAGAAAACGTTTGTTGGACTTTGTTCACACATTATGAAAACTGACTGTATGACACAACACTGCTTTTCTCTGCTCTTAACTCATGTATCAGCAGTTATGTCCCATGGCTCATACAGTGTGTGTGGCCTTTAGATGAAGCATGATCCTCATTAACATCGGTTTAGCCGTAATACGTTTATTCTCTAGACAAAAGAGACAATGAAATACATATACTGGTGCAGCTGGAGCACTCCAACTTATTGTATTTGTAAAAGTGACTTAACTAGATTTCAGGCTTATTATGCTGCTGCCCTCCGTATAAATCACTCAGATAACAACATTAGTTTAATGCTTGAATATAAATGTCATTTTTTCTCTTCAAGAAAAAACACAACATATTGTGCAGCACTGTGTGTGTGTGTGTATCAAGTTTGTCAGTATAAAGCAGAAGGATTAAGAGTGACACCCTGCTGCAGCAGCAGACGGGCATTCGCCAAAACCCCTCCAGCTGTTTGTTCTTCCGTATGGTGCCAAACTGACGGCAACCAACATCTGGTGACTGTCAGGGAAAAACAAGAGGCAGAATGGGTTATCTGAGTTAGGTATGCACCAATCCAACTCTTTCAGTCCTGATACTGATACCCGGGTTTTGGGTATCAGCCGATACCGAGTACCAATCCGATACCAGTGTTTAATTAATAAGCTGTATGCCTCACTGGGTGCAAGAGACTGGGATCGTTCTTTTGTGTGTAAGGCAAAATCGGGCTTGAATTAAACATTGCTTTCTTAACTCTGTTATTTATTAAAATAATGGTATCCGATACCAGATCGGCCTATTGTCACAGATACCCGATCCAGCTATTTGAGTCAGTGTCGGACTGATATCTGATATCAGTATTGGTAGCAGTGCATGAGTGCTTTCATCAAGAGATGCATGAATGAAGGATTCACATGTATAGACAGTTTTTACTGTATGTCTAACAATATTTTATAACAGGGATCTACTCAATATCTTTTAAGCACTGAGCAAACTGTGTCTATAGAACTGAGTTTCAAAAATGTTTTGTCAAAGTCTTGTTTATTCATTTATCGGATGGCATATATTTAATTCTATTTTTCCTTATAAAAGTATTTAAGTAATATATCAATGGCACTTGTGAACTGTAAAAGAATGACTGCTTTAATCATCAGAATCAATTTCCATTCTGTTGGTGCTCCATCTACAGTAAACACACATTAAAACACACAATAATTTTCTCTATCAAGACATACATCTGAAGTTAGTGCAGCTAAGACGGTGTTGTCTTTTATATGAAGAGGGCTGTGATGTGAAGCACTGTTTGTGGCCAAAACATAAGCTTTTTACAATTGTGCTTTATCAGCCAGTAACAATGATGGAGCTACATATAACCTTTAAGCCTTTGGATATATTGCTGCAACAGAAAGTAACCGCTTTAACTGGGCCGAAGGTATTAGAGCTCTTCCACACTTATAGCACTATCATTGATGACAAAAGGGTAAATCTCAAGTGGCAGAATGCTGATTGGTGGAAAAACCAATATCTGGCTGTATGACAGTTTGGTCTCAGTGCTGCCAAGCATCTGCCTTTCTTAAGTCCTTGACCAAAAATACTAAATCCCTTCTAGATTCAGGAGAGGAGCTCCATTGCTGAATCTAAGCTCAAACCTGACTGAGCTTGCCATGGCTAAAAATGATATACAGTAGTTGTTCAGTTACTGTCTATGTTACTGAGAGAAGGAAACAAACTGGCATTACGGAAGTATTAAGTATTAAAAGTCATTAATCAGAACAGCAAGCACACACAGCAACTCCATCAATCAGCAAGTTGAGTTGTGGGGACGCCAGAACCAAACTTTTGAGCCTGCAGACATTTACAAGAGTCTAATTCTGCCAAATATGTTAAGTGACAATCCTCTAGGCACGGAACCTACATTGCATAAGAGTATACTGTTCGGCAAAAGTACTCATCTAGTTTACTTTGATTAATACTCAAAGACTAAACTCCAATAGCATGCCCTGACATCAACTTTTACCATTTGTTATATCTTCTGTACCTTATAATTTAACAACTCTAGTCTGTGGGAATGGCTTCAGTCCTGATTACTGCCTTGCAACATGGGAGCAGTGTCACTGAGTTTCATCATAGTAGTCTGTGGTTTTAAGAGATTTTGTTAGCGACCCAAACATAGTGGAATGAACTAAGGACTTAAGTAGATAAGGAGGGCAGAAACAAGGTCACAAGCAATAAAGAGCCTGCTTCTCTCGTGGAGACGTTAACCCAAGCTAAACTCAAGAGCATTGTACAAGCCCTGTTTGCCTTTGTCAGTGGCTACAGGCACAAGTTCATTTATTTGATGAACCACCCAGAATCATAACTGTTATGCTGACAGGCTCTAGTGTCTGGCTTTAAGAGGATTTGGCCTATTATTATATTTTTCTACAAGCTACAATCCCTGGTCCTCCAACATTCATAGAGAAGCATGATTTGGGTGTGCGCTTAAGAAAACTCATAAGGGGATGGGGCAATTAAACTGATATTAGCCCTGCACAAAACCCAACAAAAAAAAATCCCTCAGATAATCAAGAAAAAGCTCATGGACATAATTAGAGAAAAACAGGCTTGCCAGTTCTTCAGTGAATATCATCTTATTATTATAAACACATGCTGTAAGACAACGCCTGTCACTTTGTCCTTGATAAAAGGCACTTGGCCTCACCTGCTCCACCGTAGAGGCTTGAGGGCAAACAGCAGGACACCTGCTGTAGTGGAAACTCTGAGATGTAAATATGTTTAACTGAGTGAGTCAAAGGAAGGGTGGCCTGGAAAAGGTCGTACACATTCAGCCAACTTTCCCTGGATGGAAAGTGCTTTAGAAAAATCAGCCTTGGAAATCTAACCCGAACCTTTGTCAGTCAGTTGCTCTCTAGCTTTCTATGCAACCACGACTATTTCCATTTAATCTCACAACTTGAGCCTGCAGGGTGAACTTGTGAAAGTGCTGACAGAGGATAAGAAAAGGAGGGGCTCTGGCCAAATGAAAATCTGGGCCATTGCCTCACAGCTCTGACCTTGGAGCGTGTCCAGGCAGCCTGAGTCTGGATAATGAGCAGAAGAAAAAGGCATGAGAACCAGAGACACAGACTTTTAATTATAATACACATCATTTTCACTGGAAAATATGTGGTGATAAAGGCTGCAATAAAACATGGTTCTCATGCAAGACAAATATACATTGTAGTTACAGACCCCCACGGTGCAAATCACACATACGGTGTCCAGAATACAGGGACATAAAACAAAGAGAGGAAACTTCAGCAGCAATCCAACAGATATTGGTATACTGAAGCACCTTTCTATAGTTTCCATAGATGGTCTATGGCTGGCTGTGTAGTTAATATCAGTGGATGGTTGCCAGCGAGGGCTGAAGGATTCAGGTATGAGTTTAACAGTGTGCAAAATTAATTATTTGATACAAATCTCCCTTTTGGGACGAGATTCTTCTAAAATTTCTTTTCATGTAATTTCAAAAATATGAAAACTTCAGGTAAAAAGTGTAACATCACACAACACACACCTGAAAACTTAAACAGCAGGGCATCTGTTAAAGATTAGCAAAAATAAGAGTTGGTACAACTACTAGTTACAGATTTTATTATACCCATAGTGCTACAAATGTTGTCTGGGACTTGGCAGTAATGAGAAACAAAGAAAACGACTTGACGCCCGAACTGCTTCACTTGAAGTATGAATCAGTCAAGAATCCTGTGGATTATTTACATTAAAGAAAACCAAGGGATATAAAATGTTATTATGTGAACACTCTTATCCAGACCTCCTAACAGTCAAATATATGATATGTGTTTTAAAACCAGTGGTGCATGTGGTAATAAAACCCTGTGCACTTAAGGGCCAAGTTAAACAGGACTGCAGGGAAGTGATAGTAATGTCAACTTAAGGCTGTTCCTATGCTGTTTAATTTCATTTGTTATCCAACTGCTTATCTTCAACTAACTGCAACTACCAACTGAACTTCTGCAAGTCATATAAGGGCATTCTTGCTTCAGTATTTACACTACAATCTCCTTCAGTCAGTGCACAACAGTACATACAAAAAGGATATCACAGGATTTATACAAATCCTGAGATAAACAACTTTTAAATCTCCTTATCCCGAGTTATCAAACCTGATAATGAAAAGTGTAAGCTACACAATAACAGTTTGTTTTCAGTTCATAAGAAGATCTCAATGAGATGTAGGGATTTTAATGAAATGCTGCATGGATTCAAGAATAAGATATTGCACCTATGTAACAAAAGGTTCATGAGTGAACACAGTTTGTATCTTTGACAGAAAAGTGCAGCATCACTGACCTTAATTTCTAGTTAAGAGTGCACAAATCTGGAGTAAAAGTTGAGTCACTGATATTTTAAGAAAGCCATGAGTCTGCTGAAAGCCATGAGAAATCACTTATGTTTTCCATCAATCAGGGCAGAGATTTTCTAAACACTCTCAGACATGTAAAAGCCTTTGATAATAGATCAAATGTTTTCCCAACATCAACAGAAGAATTTCTTATGCCAGTGCTGTATTCTCAATGTAGTGATACAATGGTATCTAGACACTGCATTGTGACATCAATAAGCTTGAATCTCTCAAGAGCCCACATAGTGCTATAAAGTAGGATAGATGATAAGCAGATAGGCTGGATGATGCTGGTATTTTGTTTTCAGTGCAAAGAGCTTCTGGCCAAATATCTGATATCTGGCTCCTGCAAACTGAAGAGAAGCAGCCCTCGCCTCTGAAGCAGACAAGTAAAAGAGACTTTATGTGGAGAAGATTTAATCAGCGGCCAATCTCATCACACTGAACTCCATTAGACCATATAATAGCCATAATATAACATTTGGGTCCACCTTTCATTTCAAGTGTTTTGTACCATCATTAGTGCATCTTTTCCAAATCCTGGAAGCATTGATGTACTAAAATGTAAACACTTTATTGTTCGGTCTACTATATTTTGTTTCTTTTGTATTTCACTCATTTAGCCTACATTGACTCTTTGCAATCACAGATGTGCTTGATAAGTAGAAGTTTTTAGACAGAAGTTTAGCAACTGTGCGTCTAGAAATTTGTTAGTAATGAATCATCGATGAAGCAAAAATATTTAAGTCCCTGTCCATGTACAACTATTGATCAGGACATTTGGATTATTTACTTGCCCTGGTGTTCATACTGGTTAAGAGCACATGAATAAAATGCTGAATATGAATACCAGTCAAGATTGTGCTATACTATTGGTTCATTAAGTTTCTGTCATGCTAACTATTATTTTCATTATCCATTAATCTGCCAATTATTTTCTCAATTAATCTTTTTGTCAAAGAGTCAGAAAATATTGATAAACGTCCATCACAAATTCCCAATGTGAGTCCAATGTAACGTCCTCAAATTGCTTGTTTTCTCCAACCAAAAGATACCCAAGAAAACCAGCAACTATTCACATTTAAGAAAGTTGGAACCAATTTATTTTTGGCACTTTTGCTTAAAAATAACAATGCTTTTGCTTTTGGGGGTTGATTTTTCTGTAACTCCTGATAAACTGTCAAAGAAAGCCTCATTAAATAAGCAATAACTCCAGAGGTCAAGTGAGCAGCTCCAAGTACGTTTGCTGTGACTAACCAGTGTCTGGTTGTACTCACAATTATATTCACCACATTTGTTGACTCTTCCTGTGTGACCAAGCTTGGGTGGAAAGAGTAGATTCCACCAGAAAAGTAAAAGGAAACAACAACATATGATTACTAGCTTTTTCACTGAATGAAACAATATAAATTAGGGTACTACAACACCCTGGTTTAACTGCTGTTTGGGTGTGATGGCAAAGCTCTGGCTAAATATAGAGAGACGTGTGGTACAAACCAGACTACAGCCCATGAAGAAGAAAAGAAAAACGGCTGCCTTGTAAACCACATCACTGAGAAAGAGGCCAATTCAGCATCACTGAGGGAATGTTTAGGTACTCATTCTCTTTAAGTTGACCAAGATCACGCAAAGGGTCACAGTATATGCCAGACAGAAGCCCACAATACTATACATTTAGGCTAGAAGTTAAGCCAGTTGCTTGGATTATATTGGTCTTTTAAATTAAGTTTGCTATTCTTATACCAAAGTTCCTTATGATTTTTGCACTGTGATTGGCAGACACTATTGTAATACTGTCAATTATGTTTTCGATTTAGTACATTAAATGTCAGAAAATGGTGAAAAATATCTGTTTCGTTCAATAAACAGTCCATAATTGAAATATATTCCACTTACAATTATTTAAAACAAAGAAAAGTAGCAAATTCACACATTTGAGAAGCTGGAATTAGCAACATTTTGGCCTTCTTCCTTGATAAAGAACTTAAATGATGAATGAATCATACAAAAAGTTAACAATTAATTTTCTGTCAATCAAAAAACTAATCAACTAATAGTTTTAGCTCAAAAAAAAAGTCACTGACTGCTGAAAATCTGTATAGGCACTGTATGTCTATACTATATGTTTTTGTGTGGCCTGACGAGTCGACATGGCACCAACTCTTCAAAAGGTTGCCACGGTAATCCACTAAAATCTGTAGACTCGTGTTACTTCAGCTACTTTGAGTAAACATCCACATAAAAAGGCCTTATTTTAGCAGTGGGTGACTCAACTTCTGACACTGCCAACAACTCAACAACATTAACAACAGAAACAGACACAGCCTTGGAGTCTCTCTGTGCCACTTGCCCCCCGCCTGTTAGTCAGAGCTCTGACTAGATAGTAAAACCTAAAAAACAGAGATAACTCATTTTTTTCCAGTGAGTCAATGACCATAATACAAAAAAAAAAAAAACAATACAGTGCCGCCTCTCATGCCTCATGTAGACCGTGTGCACTTTTCATGCAGAAACGAGGCAGTTAAACAGGTTTGTCATCCACGCGGCCGACACAATAGAGTCTTCTGTGGGCCTGCGGTGCTGACCTCAACACTTGAAAGACATAAGCGGACACTCAAAAGACCATCTGCTCTTCACATAGTTCCAGTTTCCTCCCTACTGGAAGACGTTCTCTAAAGCAGCAACACTTCAGGATCAGCTGGTTTACTTTTTTATCTGTTTCCAGCTATCTATTAATAATGTCATATAGAGCTGAAACTATTAACAGAAAAACAATATTCATATTTGATTAATGGAAAAAAATAAATTTTCAAGCAAAAGTGCCAAACATAACCTAGTTTCAGCTGGTCAATTGTGAGGATTTGCTGCTTTTCTCTGTCTCATGTGGTAGTAAATTAATATAGTTGGGTTATGGATCTGCGTTTGAACAAAAAAGCAACATAAAAACATAATTTTGAGAAATTTTGATAGGAATTTTTCACAATTGTCATTTTATAGACCAACTGATTAATCGATCAAGTAAATCATCGACAGATCAATAAAAAATGACAATAATTGTTAGTTGTAGCCCTACTGTTATAATAAAAAAAACCTGCCCAGTCATTTAATGTTGAAATATCTGTCAATACTGAGTCATATTCCACATTTCCTACATAACAAAGCTGCACACTCCACACAGCCCAAAGCAGGCTTACTTTAAAACTATTGTAGCTAATCCAATTTAGATATTTCTGACAGTTGAATACTCTGCATTACAGCTTTACTTTGATGTTTTCCCACAATGTTCTGTATGGTCTCCAGCAGCGTTTTGTCATCTTCATCTATCCCCTGGTGCTTCAGTCTTCTTCATTAACGTGTTCATGTACAAGAAAGAAGATTATAGACGGTGTTTATTCCACTGAACTGAAATGACAGTGGTAGTGGCAAACAAGTCAACACTTTGAATCTGTTATTGTGGATGGAAACGTGAAGAATGGGGTGAGTTCAGTGCCGTGACGTAGATCCTGTAATTGTTAGAGAGAGTGGAGCAGTGGTGATATGGAGGGGGTGGGGGTGGGGGGATCCCGCTGTGGTAAAACCCACCATTAGACGCAAGAGATGAGCTTCAACAACATCAATGAGATGAGGTCATTCCTTAAAAGATAAACACTTACGCTGGTTCTTGTGGAAATTTTGGATGCTCTTAGTAATGAGCAAACACTTTCCTCTACATCCTCATCCGTCTTATGTCATAGGATGGAAACAAAGACGGTGAAGAGGAGGTGAGTGTTAAAATGACAATATTATAAGTATCTACAGTATACTTTTAGATCCAGGTTTAAAGATTAAGGACTGGTTGTGATTGACAGGCTAATATGTTAAATAACGTGTAAACACATTTACTCTGTATGAGAGAAAACTATAAATACATTATTAATACAAAGAGCCTTTAATGACACCTTTACTCAAGTTTAACAGGAGTATAAATGACATTTCCTTTAAGCTGCAAACGCTCTTAATATAACGGTACACTTGGAAATTGAGAGTATATCATATTTCATTTTTTACTCGCTGTGCTGCCCTTTTCTTAGGAGCGGTAGCGTTATAGCAGGAGTACTGTCAGTCCTCATTTCATTAGCTGTTAATTGCCAGTATTAATAACTATTAAAAGTAAATGGACCACAGTTCAATTAAATCAAACTGCAACAAGCCCAGCATGCTAACAAGCCTACAGCTGGACTCCCATGGGAAACTAATCTGGGTGTATCGCAGTATGAGCGCTCATCATCAGGCTCTGGGTTCTGGATTAGCGGAGACTGCCAGTGATCTGCTGACTCTACAGCTGTCAGTGACTCAGGGGAAACTTCAACCGGGGCTGTTGGACCAATGACTTCATATCGTGGCCAAGCTAAGAATAAGGAAAACCAATCAGGAGCGAGCGATCGTGTTAGAATGATTAACAAGAGAGCGAAGACGGGAGAAAACGTAGCTGCTAATTACAGAAATTTGTTCACTTCTGGGTAGTTCATATCTACTTGGGGCAAGTATAATAACATATCAGTTCTACTCTTGTGCTTTTTTTTAATCTTTCGATGTTATGCTTCGTCGTATACATTATTTAGAACTAGTATCAAAAACATTTCAGCTTCACAGTTGTTTCAGGTTTTGATCAAAATGAGAAGCAGACTAAACTGTTGCACTTTAACTAAAAAAAAACACACATTTAAGTTTTTGTTATGAAAAATATATTCCATTTATTAGTCTCCTTTGGGTACTATATATATTAAATATGTGAAACATTTATTCCTATACAAGTGAGGAGCAAAGCAATGACCCTCCGAAGGGAATTTTCAACTCTCATACTTGAAGGGGAGCCAGAAAAGCTCTCAAGTCTAACATCTATTCTCAAGTGGAAAACTAGGCTAGTAGGGTTTACTGCCAAAACTACATAATTTTTGCACTAGTGCATCTCTCCTCTGGGCTGAAAGCATGGTTTATGACCAAAGACAGCTTCCCAACTAAAATGAGGATGAGCGCAAAAAAAAAAAAAAAAAATATGTGGGGTGTGCCAGATTACCACTTGAAAACAACCCTCTCCACATTTGGGGGCTCCATATTCTCTGGCACAAAGTTGAAAGCAAACACCAAAATGGAAACAGATGTTGAGCGAGTGAGAAGCTGTTCCACACTGGTGTGTATCCCATGTTTTCATCTATTCTCTCTTTCTCTCTCCTGCTTTGTCTTCCTCTCCGGCCAAATATAACGAGCGGGGGTTGGAAAAATGAGTAAAGCGATGATGATCGAAGTGGAAAACTGTGCTGCAAAAAAAAAAAAAAAAAAAAAATCTCTCATCAGTCCCATGATGAGCGCACAGTCAGGAAACGTTGAAATGACTCTCCTAAAGGGCAAAGGTCACTATGGACATGGATAAAGATGGGGGAGATATGAGATGGCTTCCCTTCACACTTGGGTGATTGAACGGAGATCGGAGAGAATTCATTATGTTGATATTCAGAAGGTGCAAAAGCTAAATGTCTGTTATCCATGAAACTACAGACAAGCAGGGCGGAAATAACACATGATGATGATGATGTGATCGCTTTTGCAGAAGAGTATGATTTGTGTTATTTCTGTGATACAGTGAACTAACTCAGTGCTCGTTTGCTTGAAAGTCTAAATCTCATTCAACCTGATACATACAATAAATTGGACGACATATTAAAGTGTCATTAAGGAAAACGTGTGAACCTCTTCTTCCTCCAAGAAGACACTGCATTTAAAAACTGGAGATGTTAATAAAGAGACTTTGTTATTATTACATATATTTTTGCTGAAGCCCCGATAACTTTCACTTATTTAAAACAGTTCAGAAAACATTTGATTGAGTGAGATGGAGGGCAAAGAGGAGGAAGAAGAGCAAGGAGGAAATTATAATTGCAGATAGACAAAAGGTCAACATGCAACTAATTATTTTCATTATCGATTAATCTGCAGATTATTTTCTCAATTCATTATTGTCATTGTCATTTTGTCAGAACAACAATTAACAACTCAAAGATACTCAGTTTATCACATGAGACCAAGGCTAATATTTAGCATTTTGGCTTTAAAAACTACTTAAACGATTGATTGATTATCAAAGCAGTTACCAATTAATTCCCCGTCGATGGGCTAATTGATTAATAGACATTTCAGCTCCAAGTTGTTTACAATAATCTGACTGCTACTGCTCATATTTGTGGCTGCCTATATTTTGGAGCTAATTAGACGTCTGCTCAGGTAGAAAGGGTGGAGCTATACTGGGGTTATACAAGATCGCCAAACTCCAACAAGAACAATAAAAGTGTAACTTCTCCACCCGAACAGGTGCATCAAAGTAACTGGAACGTAAGTGAAATGTCAATCAAGTACAGACTGTACAAAACTACAGTCATCAGCAGACGTGTAATTAGACCAATTAAGTGAGAACACCTGTGTGGGTGTATCAGGGGCGTGTTGGGCCTTTTAGTATTGTTGCAAAGTTCCTTCTGATCATTGAAATAAATCAAACAGATTTTGGAATTATAGGACATAAACCTTGCACACAGATGACTGACTTCCAATAGGGAAGAGATATTATATGGAGCCTGTGGGACAAGAAGGGTCGGCATCATTTATGGGCAGAAAGCCATGGGTTAAAGGTTTCGGTTCCTGACAAACAAGGTCTGCGGTTCTGCTGAAGTAGGTTTACATCACTGACAACTTCAAACCGTCTGCCATGACTCAGCGCTCTCTGTTCAAAGCAATCGATCAAAAATGAGAGCGCGGTGACGATGCAAAAGAAGAAAGAAACAAAGTTCACAGGGTGGAGGACGCATTACAACTAGAACTGGCATACAAAACACTGTCAATGCTTCAAAGAAACACTAGTGAGTACTTCACCAATCAGATTGCTTGGCTGAATTTACCCAATTTATTAGAGTCATATAAAGACTGACTGGGATCCTCTTTTTCTTCTCCAGCAGTGTTGGCAACACACAGAGGTGTACATCAGAGTGTTAGACCGATCAACTTCAACTAACACAACTGACTGCAAATTTTCCTTTTGTTCAAACCCTCAAATGTGATCATAAAGGAAACTGTCTGATTAAAAAAATAAACGCTTTATTCTTCCGCAAACAACTTTCTAACATCTGTTCCTCGTTTTTGTGAGAGAGAGGATGTTGCAGCAGCGGAGGGAGCGGGGGCCGAGGGAGGAAGGAGAGAGGGAGGGAAGGTGGGAGGGAGGCGCTTTCTCAAATCTCTGGAAAACGCCAAGCGAGTGAGGAGGAAGTTGTGAGCAAACATCCCATTTTGAAGAGCGTCTAGGCGTGATGGATTGAAGAAAAGGAGAAGAGAGATACAGGGAGAAAAAAAAAAAAAAAAAAGGGTTTTGAGTGATGATGTCAGAGGTGACACTGCTGCCAGGAATACATCACATGAACGCCAACCACCTGACAAATGCTGTAGAGTTCATTTATAATGTGGAGTGTGTCCAGCCCTCATCTAAGTACTTATAAATTGGAGAAATAATGAACGTGAATGGTGAATTTAGGGATGTACCATCTATTATGGCTGATGGGAGAAAAAGTGTGCAATGTAGAGCTGAAATGATTATTCGACTCAGTTACTCGAATCAATTAATCATTGATCAAGGCAAAAATACCCAAAAATCTTAAATCAATCTTAAATGTGACTTTTTGCTGTTTTTGTTTCGGGTTTTTTGTCTCCTATGAAATAAAAGTAAATGTCTTTGGGTTTTGGATTGCTGGCAATCAAAGCATTTCTCTGTGATGACTAATTGTTTTCTGACATTTTATTACTATAGATAATAGCTGATAGATGAATAGATCTTGGAAATAACCTTAGCTGCAGCCCTAGTGTCCTGTCCTGCCAGTACAAGCTGAACTCTGGTGTACTATACTCAATAACAATTAAAGCTGGGATGACATACAACTGAAAACAACGGCCAATGAGGGCTACATTCATATTTAATATTCCCATCGTTGCATAATTTATATACAGGAAACAAACACTGGAAAATCTTGCTACAGCTCATATGAGGTTTTGCTGTTTGGTCAATGAGTTTCCCTCCTCGCCTGGCCCCAGCTTTCTTAGAGACAAAAATAGAAAAGTGGCAGGCAACAAACAGCTGATTAGCTCAGGTTAGCACACAGCTAGCTGGATACTTTTTTTTGTAATAAATAAATTACAACTAAAAAGGAGGACAGGGGAGGTCGCCATCACTCACCTGAACCTTGGGGAGTCCTTCAGACATTCCTCGAAATCCACAGTTATCTTCATGTTGCCGCAGTGAGTAAACCCGCAGACTTGCTGTTTGATTAAAGGCAGTAATCCAGGCTGAGTCTTTCTGGCTAATTAGCTTGTCTGCTAACGTTCCTGTACCTCTGTCCGACCAGCTGGCTCCACTCTGTCACCGCTCTGCTCGCCAGCTAGCCCTGAGAGGCCAGCAGCTACGATGGAAAAGTCGCAGGAATGCGACCATAAACGAGCCTATGTTGAATGTGAGAACTGCCAAAACGCAACAAAACTATTTCAGACGCAGCGGTCAGTCCTGAAAAGAGAAAGTGTCGTCCGGATAGCTAGGTCATAGCAGCCAGTGGGAGAGGAGCTTTTCTTCAACGCAGATACTACGGACTCACACAAAGATCGTCTATGAAGGCAGGGAATGGGCCACCCACAGATAACGGATGATGGTCCATATTCCGTTTTTTTACTGTGTACTATCCAGTGCGCATGTGCACAGCATTTTTTTTTTAAATACTCTTTATTTATTAATAGTTAATTCTCAAAAAAAGGAAAAAGGAAGGATCAAAGAACTTTACCATAACTACTGTATATCTCTACCCCAAAAGTGGGAGTAAATAAGTAGTGGCAACAACAGTAGTAGTAATTCATTTGATTAAGGAAATTAAGTAATTAAATAATAAAAAAAGACATTTTAAAAAAAACAGTTAAAATAGGAACAGGAGGACCTAAACGTTGCCTGAAGCAAGTCATCAAACCAAACATGTGTGAACATATACAATATTATACAAATGAGTATTTTCTGGTTTCTTTAGTCTTCTATGATCGTAAACTGAGTATCTTTTGGTGGTGGACTGTTGGGTTGGGACAAAAAAATAACTGACAGTTGAATCGATAATGAAAATAATCGTTAGTTGCAGCTGTTGTTGGAAACAGTAGTTTGACAAAACAATCTTAACTTTGTAGCTTTTTCCAGAGCTTTCAACTGTATTACTCCTCTTCATCAGTAGGTGGAGTTTGCTCAGTTGTCATGGATACGGATCTATTGACTCAGTAGCTGTTGATAGCACAAAAGTTGTATCCAATTCATGATCACACTTTTAGGACTTCTCGTCCTTGTCACTTCAAAGTTCAAAGTTCAAAGTTCATTCCTGGGGAATATTTTGACAAAATAATCTCAGTGACTGGGGTTGAATGATGATTGCTTGATGTACTCATGTTTTATGTCATGCTGTTGTTGATTTTAACATATATTTTAAGTATTTTATTATGTTTTATGTTTAATTTTGTGCATGATCTCTTGGATTTGGACCAAAAGTCTTAAAAACAGCTCTGTACCCATGATAGAACCTTTAGGACTTCTCGTCTACGTCGCTTAAAAGTATCAACGTTCATTTCTTGGAGACAGTTTGCTAAAATAATGCCATTTTACCAAACCCCAACCCTCATTTCAAACTCCATCCACTGATAAAAAACAAGGTGATATAGAGTTGAATCTGTGGAAAAAGCTAGTGGATCTTGAGTTGTCAAATATTATTTCCTACACTGTCAAATAGATTGTGTCACTGTTTTAGTGATTACAGAATACATGTAGTTATTATACAATCATAAAAATAGTAAAAGAAAGTACAAAAACAATTATTTCACAATTAGGATTTCTAACATTTGAGAAAATCTGGCTTCTGTTGAGAGAAAAAGTGCCATTCAACTTCTGCTCCACTACCATTTGACATTTTACGTCACTCTTTCTGAAAAACTGAACAATGACTCCAGTGGTTTTGTCCTTCTTTTAAACAGATATCTACGGTAGTCTAGCGTAGTGTGTTGGATAGTAAAACGTGACCATCACATTTTAACCAAGTTAAAAATCTGACGGGAGGGTTACATTCTGCAATTAAAAACGTACATATACACGTAGGTTATTCCTTAAACTAAATCCAACATCTTTAGACTTATTATTTTGTTGAATTTGAAAACCACGCACACACACACACACTCCTTGTCTATTATTGTTGTGTTTGTGTGTTCATATTTTGCTATTTTTTCTGCTTGTTTGATTGAAAAAAAAGGTTTTTCCTGTACTTCTATTTATATAATGTTTATTTTTCAATTGTGAAAACTAATAAATAAAGTGGAGAAAAAAAGGCGACGAAAGTCAGGTCAGAGTGAGCCTTCTATCTCTGCCTATACAATCTTTGTGTCAGTTGACGGGCGCTTCCTGATCCATTGGAGCTGACGCTGCTGGGACAATCCGTCATTTCTTCCTCCACCGTGTTTCATATCATATATTTCGTTACATAACCACCATTAAAATACATTTCATCTGCATTATTACGTTAACAAGACAAAATGGTCAAAAGGCTGACATTTTATTCAAAGGTGAAACAAATTCATTTGACATGTTGCTCCAAACGCTCTTTTATCTTTGAATGAAACAGCAGATAATGCGTTCAAGTTTAGCCGTGAAATAAAACACTAGACCAAACCTGCAGGATAATCCTCGCATGAACAGAGTCCAAGCTTTATCCTATTACTGTACAATTACTAGAAATCCAATGGGAATGGTCGGATGTGTTGTATAACAGCGCCATCAGGTGGTAGAACAGAGTCATTGTCAAACCAAATGGCACAAACTAGACTATCAAAAGATTAGAGAGACCAGACAAGTGTAATTAATCGGTATTTTTCGAACTATTCATGTGCAACGTCTCATCAGAGCGTGTTTGTGACACTTTGTCTCACAACAGTATCACATCAATATACTATATTAGTGTATAACTTTTATATACTATATTAGTATATCCTCATAATTTTGAGGTAGACTACTGGCGCTTTTAAGTATTTTCATATTGGTTTATTTCTACACTCATTTACTTTTTTAATTTATAATTTAATATAATAGAGTTTCAGAGCCTTTCAGGTCTCTTCTCATTCCCATGTAGTATGAAAATAAACTTGCACAGTCTTGAAACTTGTTTTTGATAAATAATTCTACTTTTTTTGTCGTGTGGTAAAACAGTGCAGACTTTTCCACTGAATCTGTCCATCGTTACTGTTGCCCAGCAAAAATATAACTTCTGAAGTCGCAATGAAGAGTGAATTAACGTCTTAACAAGACAGACCTGAGGTTTGCTGTGATGGATTACTTCACTCCAGCAAGGTTCATATCTCTGCAAGATGATTCTCATATTATACTGAATTGAATAGAAACCTTTGGTTGTAATTCAAATATTGAAATCAAAATATAGCAGTATAATATGAAAAGGACTTAAAAGTTAAGTTTTCCCATCACTAGATTTTTTATGAGGATAAACCATTCAATGCAAGAAAACTGCAAATGTGTTGTTTTTGTTGTTGTTGTTGTTGGCTGTATGACCAAACAGACAGCAAAAAATAAATTAATTGGTTGCAGATGAACAAAAAGAAATTTGCTGTATATGTGACATCATGAGAAATTAATCTTTGTCCTTCAGAGACTTGCACATATCTGCATCTTTCAGCTTTCAGACATCCGACACTTCAGAATAATCAGAAGCCACAACAGACACCAGTTCCTAGCAACTTTATTTAATGATGGGAGACAAAAAAACAAAACCGAATACACACAATCTTATGATTAAGAACATGCAAACCCGAAATACAAAACGACTTTAAGATCCACGTCATGTTGAGACAGACACACAGTGCAGAGTCACAGGACTGCTTTAATAGTCTATCATCCTTAGAAAACAAAAACAAACAAAAAGCAAGATGGTGGAAACATGAGGCAAAAAAAACAAAAAAAACTGGACGTTAAAAAAAAAACAAAAAAAACAGTAATATGGAGCATAGCCTCTTCATATTACACACATGTACATAAATACATTAGAGGCACATTCGACAGGTAATAACCACCAAACTGGTGATCACGTCAGACGTGTTTTGGACGATCTTGTCCTTCAGTCGTAAACCAAATTCTTAAGATTCATCTCAGCTTCTCTGCAGCTGCGCGTTTACAAATTCAGCGACCGAAATAGAAGAAAACTGTCAAAAAAAAAATCTGTATTCTCTCTTTTACCATAATTTTGTGATAATCAACTGCTCGTATGTTTTGTCTTCTCACCATAGTGAGTTCTTGTTGGTGGGTGTCAATGGCCAAAAGGATCACCAGGTTTCTTTTAACCTCCATCATGGAGAGAAAACACCACCGAATACTGAACTACAAGGGGGGAGAAAAAAACTGCAAAGGGGAGTTTGCAGAAGTCATATTGTTGGTTGGTGATCTTTTGTATTTCCATGACACACAGAGCTCAACATATCCGAACACAGTGAGGAATTAAAAGGTCGGGAAAAAAAATTATGAAAATCACAACACAAGACAGGGTTCCTACATACTTTTCTTGCAGTCTTTTCCCTAATGTGACGCCGCACAGTGTGAAGCTGAGGACAAGTCTCTGGAAACTTCAAGTGTGCAATTAAATGTGCACCATGACCTTTTTTTTTTCCCTCAATACTTTGTCCATTTCAACAATATTTTTAAGATGTGACACTTGTAGGAACCCTAAACATTACAAAAATTCTTGAACTCCCTCCATAAGCCGTAGTGGTTAAACTCCACCGCCAACATCCTGCATTCCACACAGTTCTTTAACTGCCTCAGTAGCATCAACAATGTCTTTCTTTCACATTCCTACGCTGCATCGAGACTTAAGTAGATCAGACGACATTAAATAAAGCATCATGACATATAAGCCGGGTGAGAAATCAAACGCAAACTAGATTGTACCTTCCTCGAGAGAACTTACTCACAAATTCTGTCAGATGAAGCTCAGATGTGATGTGAGCGAGAGCACAGTGAGGTTTTTTTTTTTTTGTCAGATCTACGTAAGAGTCTGTCGCTTAAAGCTGTAACTTGTTTAAGACGGGAGCCTTTTTCCAACAGGACAGTGTCCTGTTCATCAGTAGCACGTGCTTTACCTCAGTTATGAGACTTTAATACTGTCCCTCCTATGATCCTAAAACGTTTTAAGTGCCGACACAAACACCATACTGCTCTGTACAGGAGGAACACAGGGGCCATGACTCAAGTTTTTACTGTTTTGATCATTTCAAAACGGGATTACCGGCTTGTCCTGCACTCTCTGCAAGAGAATACTCATTACTGAATGGGGAAAAAAAAGTGCTTCTTGATAGAAAACCAACATGGCAAATTTATCAATGGACTTGATTTGGAAAAGGCCTTAACTCAAGTTCTATGAGGTATGTATGTTTATAAAACTGCCAGAATTTTAATGAGGTTTGGTGCTGTGGTTTTTCCTCATCAAGAGAGAAAGTAAATAGGAAGTACTGGAGCAAATTCAGCCAAGTGCCAATAAAATACTTATAATCTGTGTAGTTTTACTTGATTTTAAGAGCGTACAGTTCATCACAAGCATCATCATGAGACGCGACAGCATCCACGTGTTAATTACTAGTAACATTGTCGGTTGTAAGACGTCAAATTTAGATTGAATACAAATCTCTCTTGTGTAGGCTATGTTATTTTGTGGTCTATGTATACTATTAAAAACAAATATGTCACACCTAATTCATCACACATGAATATGAAGCTAAATAATTCTGTTCCGATGGCGTATCATTACCCGATAGGCCACGTAACCCCTTTATCGAGACGTGAAATGTGGATTAAAACAAAGACAAAACAACCTAACTGATCATCAAGGTTCCCCGACTTTTATCACAAAAAGTACTGAAGGTGAAGAGAAAACTGCAACGGAGCGGTGAGTCACGAAGCTAAACGAAAACAAAGGCCGTCTGAGCTGCACCCAGTACAAGCACCGTCGTCATCTCTCACATATGCCTTTTATCGAGGCCGCAGGGTTTCCCCGGGCCTCCTTCAGGGCTGACGTACTGGCTCTGTGGCCTGCAGACGGACTGAGGAGCGGCCAGACAAGAGTCCTGGTTATTCAGCAGTTTTTTCTTGTGTTTTGTTTTTTTTAGTTTTTTTTTTTTAAAAAGGCCTTGATCCTCTTTTCACGGTATTCTTCAGTGCGATGCCAGTCCAGAAGAGGTGGGAGGGGAGGTGGAGGGGAGGGGGGCGGGGGGGGGATTCTTGGCAACAGGAGGGGGAAGAGGAGGGACCATCAGTCTTCGCTTGTGTGTTCTATTGAGTCTGGGAGATAAAAACCAGTGTGTTTGAAGGTTATATTGCACTCTAAGGAATAGTAGAGACAGACAGGTGACTGGGAGGTTATTGGCTGTTGAGGGTTGTTATATGGGTGGTGAAGCGGTGTCTGCTGTTTGGCCCAGCATTGAAACACAGAGCGCAGCGAGCATTGTCTGTCCGGATCTTGAGCCGACACACAGGTACTGCAGGCAGGAGAGAAGCCTCGTCTACGAGTCCAGAGAATCAGCTGGAGAACGGAACAAGAGACAAACGGGCAGATATGAGATTACAAAGATAGACGAAAAAAGAAAAAATGGAATATTTCAATCGTTTCTTTTCTGCTCTTTGTACTTTGATCCTGCAAATAGAGGAGCTGAATTGATCGAGTTCATGAATAAACATCAGTTCGACAAAAAAAAAAAAAAACTGGAATAAGGCTGCTGTGTTATTGGGTTTGTTTTTGCCCTCAAGAAGTATCTCACACTCCAGTTTTTCATTCTCGAGACAGCCTTGATAACATTTTCTTGTTTTGATGCAATATAACCCGATCCTTAATTATAGGCCACTGCTCATGTAATTCCAGCTGTTAGAGCCACTTCCTGATGTGAGTAATTGAACCACAGGGAGGCACAAACAAACAGCAGGCAGCACTTTCATTTCATGACATCCACACTGACAGCGTGCATCAGTGAACAAAACCATTATTTCAATCCTTTTCAGAATCAGAATCATCTTTATTGGCCGAGTATGTTTACACATACGAGGACTTTGACTCAATGTACACTTTCTCAGAGACGTTTTGCAGTTGTAACGCACCGCTACGCTTTTACCCTGCGCGCTGAAAAACTGTTGAACTGGAAACTGTCCAAATAACGCATCCAGACGTGCACACGACCACAGTCTCTCTCTCTCTCTCTCCTTACCTTCCTGTGGCGGGTCGACACTGATCTCCTCCGTCTCCTCCGTGTCGTCCCTCATCTCTTCGTCTGCATCTTCCTCATCTTCCAGCTCGTTGGCGATGAGTTGACGGGCCAGCTTGATGTTCAGGCCCTCGTTGTAATGCATCTTCCTCATCATCTGAAAATGCTTCTTTTTGGCTGCAGAGGAAATAAACATTTGAACATTATCGATTTAATTTGCCAAAAGCAATGGATGTATGCTGAATTTGTGAGCGCTGGCCCATCACAACAGCTCTACACAGGCCAGATTCAGAAACGCAGGTGAAGGATTAGTTCAACAGTGTCTCACTGAGCTCATGTAATCTAATCCTTAGGATGTGAATGGGCAAACAGCGTCAGTGAGACAAAGAGAGAGAGGACACAGAGTATTTTCAGAGTATTCTGTGTTGACCCAACTGAAAAAACTAAACTCTCTAAACTTCAGAAAAAAAAAAATCAATCCTACTCTCTCTCCAACCTGAAAAAAAACTGCGGCTAACGCTGGTGTTATAACCTTCCAATAGGTGGCACAAGTTGGCATATCTAGAAGTGCTGATGCTGCAGCTCTGCAGTTGGATTATATCGATCGACTGTTCTCTTGTTTTTACCTGCATGGTCGAGATATAAATAAACAACAACAGGCGAGCTTGTAAACTCAGCTGCCAAAATGAATCCTGATGAAATAGCACATTGTGTGTGTGTGTGTGTGTGTGTGTGTGTCTGAGAGTTAACACAGACGAGCAAGGTCAGAGACAGGTCGAAAGCATACCGACACTGTGGGTGTGCGTGTGTGTATGTCTGTCTTGAGTGAAGTCAGCGAAAGGTCAAGAGCACACAGAACATTTAAGCTCTTTCTCAAAGCGATTCCTCTCCGGCTGCACTTCACTGTAGAGTGAAGTCACCCTCACAGCTTCAGAGGACACTTTGTATCAAGGTGGAGCGTATAAATAAACAGGTGAACTGTGTGATGCACTTAGCACGGTGAACGAAAAACAGTCGTTGCCATGGATACCGACAGAAACATCACACACACACACGATTATGCTCAAAATAGATAAATGATATTACTGGATTGAGGTTCAGGTCTTTTAAAGGGTGGATGTGAATTTTATTAAAAGATGTTTTAGTTTACCTTGTTCTTCAGGAGTCAGCTCTTCTTCCTCTTCCTCGCTGCTCTCCTCCTCCTCCTCCTCTTCTTTCATGAAGCGAGGCTCTGAGCCCTCTGCTGCCACCAGCCTTGAATGAAGGGAGGAAAAAGAAAGACAGACACGAAAAAGGTGATTAAAAAAAACTCCAATTAAATGCTTCTTTAGAATATTTCAGTTCCCTTTCTGCCTTTTTTTCTGTTTTGTATTTGTGGGTTGTTTTTTTTTTTTTTCAGACCTTCGTTTGAACATTTTAAATGACAATATGAACAGGATATTCTCAAAAGTTAATTTGGAGAGATTAAGGAAACTTCTGAAGAAGACATGGGAGGAACACAGATGGAGAGAGAGATATTAGGTGAGGGGGGGGGAGGAGAGAGTGGGCGCAGTGAGAGTTAGGAGATGTGTGCAAGTACTCAAGCGTGAGACAAAAATAGGAGTTACTGTCCCCCATCTTTCACACTCACAAAGAGCTTTAACAGCAGAGGAAAAAACTGAATAATGGTTTTATGGCTGAGCGGGTGGTAGCACTGAATCAGTGGAACTGCCTTGGGGAAGATCCCATTTACTGTACTACTGCTCTTCAACAAACTGGCCTGATTCACCGAGAGAAGAAGACTGTCAGTTTCAAAATGCTCCGATAATGGTATCAGATATCCAAAGCTGGTGAGGACGGAGACGGGAAGGAAGAGAGAAGGTCTAAGTGATGGATGAAAGGAAAGTGTGAGAGTGGATGTTGGGAGACGCACGACGACAAGATGACTGAAGAAAAGAGCAGCTGTTGTACTATCTGGAGGCTTTAGTGTAAAAACAATGGAAGGCGCTCTGTGTGGAAGTAAACAAAGACGGCTAATTGACTCGCAAGCCTGCAGCTAATCACTATCCTCCTCTGTGGCACACGCACTCAAACACTCCCGACTAGCTCATCCCCAACTCTGCATCGATGCGTTTTATGTAAGCATCGCGGCCCTCGACAAATACATTTCTCAGGCTCCGTTACCATCCGGAAGACAGCTCTGAGTGATAGATGTACGTTTCCACGGAGACTAGAGAGAAGTTCAAAGGTTTAGGGTGACGTTGCCGCCATCAGAGACGATGCTTGTCTAAGAGTTACTATGTGGTGATGTTATGTTATTAACTAATTATTATGTTATGAAAAAACTGTTCCTCGAGCTGTTCTCAAGCCTCAGTTCATACTTTCGTTTTTCAATGAACGCCTTTTAAAAAAACTCAAAGACATGAGGAAAGAGGAGAAGAAATGAGGAACTGAAAACACAACATGGTTTGTGGCTGTAATAGTTAATTGTGTGGCTATAAACTACACAGCACACAGCTTTCTGGACGGCTTTGTCCTGGAGGCTGCAAGCAGAGCAGCTGCTCTATTAAGCCACAGATATACTCCCCGACACCACAGACTCATAGTAGTTCTGTTTATACTACTTTCTGGAGTGCGCTCGGAGGAACGTGTTCCTTACAAGGCTTAGAAAGATCTGAGAATAAAAATCGATTCATATGTTGAATCCAGTGTTGTCCAAAATGTTTCTTTGAAGCCACTGAGACTCTTACAGACCAAAGAGGCTGTACAGTATCTACACTTTTATCAGTTTTTTATTAGAACACGGTCTTATTGGAGGGCAAGAACAATGCTGTGTTTGTTCAGGTGCGGCTAATCTTGGCTGCACCTGTAGTGTGCCTGAATGTACCGGGTTATCTTTCTACTTTGCTAAAAACCTATAATGATAAACACTGCACCAGTAACTACAGGAAATGTAAAAACAAAAGGTGTTGCAATGGTTAACATGCCTTCTTTCATCACTTACTTTCTCCCCCTCTCTCTCTCTATTGTGTGTGTGCGGGTGAGGCGAGCTGTATGTGGTGTTATTTTTAAGTGTCTTTGTTTTTTATTAAAAGGACATCAACAGTCAAAAGTCTGGTCCTCCTCCTCATCTCGTCTCCCTCCGTTCAGGTTTAATTCTTACTTTGATGCCAGGTCATCAGCTGCGAGTGCGGTGTGGCCGTCCGAGTCACTCAGCGCCCCTTCGTCCTCGTCGTCTCCGACCATCCTAGGGGGGGGGAGATATTTTTAATGAGTAAAAAAAAAAAAAAAGGCAGAATTTGTGACAAGGGAGGGATGATTGAGCAAGGCAGGAAACACAGAAACAAACAGAAACAAATTGCCTCACAGACAAGTTGACGGAGAGGATGAAGGGTGGAGAGGAAAGAGAGTGGAGAGGGAAAGGAGGACAGGAGAGAGAGCCATGAAGGGTGACCTTCCCTGCAGCACCATGACGTGTTGGATTACAAACCTGCTGAGACACTGCACCAAAACACACCAACTCAACTCCCAGAGCTCTGAACTGCCTACGTCATCATTTTAAGTGTAAATACAGTAGTGTTACACTTTATTCTTGATAGAATTTTTTTGTAATAAAGATAAAAGTTTATGTTTTTTAAAGCCTCTTAGTGAATGAATGTCTTCAGATTATCTGTTTATTGTGAAATGAATCAAACTTTATTATCAATAGAAGCAGATGAAGAAGGGAAAATGTAGTCTGAAGTCTCTGACCTGTTGTAAGGTGTGCTGGGTTCATCGATCTTCATCAGACCGTAGTCTTTGTCTGCTGGATGGTATGTGGCCAGGATGTTCATCTCGTCCCATTTCTGGGATTTCTTGCTGTAAAAGGAGAAAAAGCAGAGATAAGTAAATGAGGGCTAAATGGACAAGACCACTGCACACCAGCTACCCACCCATCCACCCACCCACCACCTCCCACCACCTCCCACAGACTCCTCAGGGGACAAGAGCGACCAGATTTAATCTAGGACTGAACGTGCCCCAGTTTTCACTCAGACAGCATTATTTTGGGAACACACAGACAAAAAAGCCCCAAAATGTCATCTGCACCAATTTGGCTGCTGACTACTTTCAGGAAGTGACATTGTATTTGCTTTTGTGTCAAGGTAAACCGTCAGGGAAGCGAGAGAGGATGAGAGTGAGCGCTGATCAGCTGTGAGTGAATAAGGTCAACAAAAAAAAAAATCAAACAACAGTCTCATCTGATACAATTGCTTTTTCAAAAAGTTGATTTTTTTTGTTTTGTTCGTCCTCCCTGTGATACACCTGCTCCTAATCCCCCAAATGGTTCAATTCTCATCTGGGGGAAAAAAGGTTGTCACCTCTACATGCTCCACCAGAGCTTTTTACGCTAAACAAAATAAACACAAATTTACACTCACTAATCCTCACTGCCGTTTCAAATCCTTTGGGGGGAAACGAACAGAAACAAAGACTAAATCGGCGCTGAGTGAGATATGTTGCTTCGGAGGATAAAGAGAACACCTGGTATTATAGCTCAGGGAAGAGGAAGCGGACACATTCGCTTGAATTCGCAGAAAAACATCATTTCACTGCCAATTAATTTACTGTAATCCTCTGGAATTTTCATTGTCTCATAAGCAGTTGCTTTTCCTAACAAACTGAGCCAAAACCTCAAGCTATGTGAAGTAATGTTAGTCACTCATTAACGCTGCATGTGCATATGTTTACATTCGTAGTAACTTTTTGAAATTTAAGCGGTGCTATTTTTAGCTCAGAGAAGGTGTATCCATCAAGCTAGTAGTACTAGACCTGAGGGCAGTTGAGTGTGTATTTTCCCCATGTTGCACCCTCAGTAAGCGGAGCGAGGTATGTAACATATGGCTCCATGTATAAATGGTCATGAAAATTGAACACTGTAAAAATGTTAATATACAGTGTTATTCAAGGTTGCTTTGTCTTGCAAAAGTTGCACGTGCTAATTGAGCTGCACCATATTGATGAATGTCAATACCCATGTCATCTAATGTGCGCTGTATGAAAGTGTCTAAATAATAATTGCACCGTTGAAATGTATGTATTGTCTTAAGGAAAGGCTTAATGAGCAGCAATTTTAGAATGAAAAAAAAAAGAACTTCAGTTTGGGACAATGTTTGTTAAGTCTGGGACAGTTGGACGTTGAATTGGGGAAAGTTGCTGGACACTGAGGAAAAAAAGTTAATTTTGAGCCCAGACGCTGCAGCAGTCTTGACCTTGTTCATGAAACAAAAAGGTCAAGTATCGAGGGAGACAGACAAGGAGAGAGAGACTAAATCCACGACCTGCTGCTGCAAGCCTCCCGTACGCCTCTCACTCAAAAACAGACATGAGTCATTAAGACTTTGCAAATACACCATATCATCCACTCTGTCCTTATTAGGCCACCGAAGAGAGGGGAATCCTGACTTCCCAAGATAAGCTGCCAATCACAAAAAGTCTATTTAAGGTATATGTTTTAAAGTCTTCATATTATTTGTGACAAACTGTATGCCTCAAGCACTCCAAACTGTTTTTTTCAGAAAATCAATTTTAGGTAGGGGTGTCCTGTACCACTTCATTACCTGCAGGGAACAATGACCAGTGACTGACACACACACACACACACATGCGCATGCAGGTTGGTCAATAAATCAATTCATTTGGTTGCGGATGCTGAGCAAAGTCAATTTCCCTGGATGCTACACCAGCTCTGGCAGGAGTTTGTTTTGATATTCAAGCTTTACTTAACAAGCTTGAATATACCTTAAGAGCTAAACACATAAATGAAAAAGCAAATGTATATACAATGTTGATTTTCAGTGTCAGTCAGTGAGAGCAGAGTAGCCAGAAAAGGGTTAGAAAAGGTCGATATGGAGGTGACTGCAATGAAGTCAGGAAATAATTAAGTTTGGAATGTTTTCAGTCAGACGTATGCACATTAGTTAACACGAAAGCAGCTGTCCTTTACAGGTAGCAAGGTGGCCCAGTGGTTTGATAAACCATTCTGTAAATAGGTACAGGCTAATGTTGTCCATCCTGATTAAATGTCCTTGACAAACATACTGAAAACTGAACATGCACACTCATCAGGGTCTGAAATTAACACCCGCCAAGAGCCAAATGCGGGTAGATTTTTCATTTGGCGAGTAAATCTCAGAAGGCTAACACTATATGTGTTTTTTATGCGCATCTAAACAGTGCCGTGAAACTGCAGGGGCGTTCAAGACAGTCCGAGGTGAAGGAACACCAGCCACAAGCCGTCTCCAGTGCTCCTAGTTTTACCAAAAAGAAAATCTACCCATGTTTGGCACTTGGCAATACCTTATTATCTCAATGAAATGTACTAAAACTAATGTATATGTGACACAAAGGGGCAACTTATTATTTTGGTCAGTAAAAAATACGCTTAGCCAGTGGATTTTTTCCATCTACCAGTCCATTTGGCAGATGGGTCGGGTCAAACAGCAGCCACTAAAATGCTCGTACAAACATTTATGTACATCAAGACTGATTTATGAAAAGTACATTTTCAGTGTTCAGAGGGTTTGAAGATCTACACAACATATGAACAACCACGCAACCTTTCCATTTTAAAAAAAAACTGATAGTAAAACTGTGATTATGATGCTTTTCTGTGATAAAAGGAAAAATACATGGTTGGGTGAATTTGCTTTACTGAAAACACACATGACCCGTGACGGACAATCATGCAGGTTTATAAAGAGCATATCTAAGTCTTAAAACTATTATGGCATTGTTCTAGCATTATTTTTACTCAATTTAATATCCTGCTGTTAACAAACAAGACAGGAAAAATAAGCCATTAGACAGAGGTAATAAGGCCAGATCAGATGAGAACACCACTCCTGAGATTTTCTCATCAAAAAGGCCCAAATAGCAACCCTGAGCAACCCTCCTAATCTGGAAAAGTGTGTGTTACACTGACTTTGTTTATATGAACACTATTATTCCAAATATGCAAATATTCCAAATTTGATACAGGTCATGTAAACAGCATATTCCGTTTGGATTTTCCGAATTAGGCCTTATTCCGAATGTGGCATTTTCTGATGAAGACATGTGGGATATGCCGATATTATTTGGATTTTAGGAGCATTCTTTGGACATGTATACAGCACATTCAGCATATACGTCTCAACTGGGGTTTTTAACTGCAGTTTGAGACACACTGCTTCTTGCCTGTTTACATCAGCTCTGTGTGTTGTAAACAAACCAACTAGCCAACAGTTTGCAGAGCTGGGATAGAGACGCATGACGGGTTGGTTGTGTAACGCACCCCTGCGCAGGCAAAATGACATGCTGGAGTGGGAAGGCAGACAGAGGAGAGGAATGAGAGGAGAGAGGAGAGCTGTTCAGGGAGGGCTGGAAAAACAGAGCGCGCCTTCTCCATGACGGGGACGGAGGGGATTTGTTATTATCCTGACATGCAGCCATTGACTGACGGTGACGACTCGGTGTGATGCACCAAAAACACTCGGCAGTGTAGTAAACATCATGGGACGACCGAGGTACTGGATGTGCCTGTAACTATAAATTTATATCAGTCATATCAATATCACTTATAAATATCAGGCAGCAGCTCACTAATGTTTTTCACCTTGCTGGTTCACTTTATTACAGAGATCTTGTGAGTCCTGTTCTCACTTGAGCAGAGGGAAACCCTGAAAACCCTTTGCATGTAAACCAATATTCATTTTCATTAGTCATGTAAACAGATTAGTAGGAATAAGGGCAAAAAACTGAATATTTTGTGTATGTTAATGTTAGTGTTAATAAGTCTGTTTCAGTGTGTGTGTGTGTGTGGTTGCACAACACATCCTAGGAGCAGCCAACCAAACATGTTCTGTTTCCACTAAACCGCAGTTGCCCTTAAATCCACTCCGATCCGCTCACTCATTCAGAAGAAATCACTACTAAAACTGTAATACAGTGATGATGCACCTGCCTCTGCTAGGAAAAAAAAAAAAAAAAAAAAACACAGGACAGCAGTGACTACTAGCAAACACTAAATATAGAGCTGTATCTCTTATGTGATGATGACTATTACTCGAGGGTGGTCAACAGCTGGTGACATAACGCTTCAGGAAAACTCATTAAATAGAGTGAGTCATCACTGAGAGCTGAGCTGCGCTATCAGGTAGCATAGTCAGAGGGGAGTGGAAAGGTCCAGCCCTACAGACTAACAACTGAACCCACCGATAGTAACGGCAGCAACAGTGGAGACAATAGCTGGCAGAAAAGCACTAAATATCATCCCGCTACCGGATACTGAATCAAGCCAAAAGCAGCAGCCGCACGGGAAACACTCATCAATTTTGCTTGTGGCTTGAAAGTTAGTTGTCTTTCTGTCTTATCCTCAAAAAAAGCTATTAAAGTTAAACACTTACGGTGAGTTTGAAGAACTTCACAGCCTCACAAAGCTTAAGACTGTGGACCATAACATAGGTGATTGTATTGACAAGAGTATTTTATCACAGTGGAGGTTGTAAAAAAAAAAACAAAACAAAAAAAAAACAAGTTGAGATGAAACAAACACACAGAACTATTATTGGACTGCTATTTTGGTTGAGTAACATAATTCAAAGCCAAATCGGTTCCCTTTTAATCAACTCTCTGCCAATTATTTGTTTCAAAGGCTTTTTTGAGACACCGCCATCTGGAAGTACCTAAAATGACTTTGATGTCGGTTTAAACAGGGTTCTTTTAGAGTGATTTACTTCACCTTTGAATTTATGTGTTTTTCTACCACGTAGAAAATAAACAGGCACGAAAGAAGCTGGCTGTATGTAAGGTACATGACATTGTCACTGACTACAATTGTTTTTTGTCTGAGCTTCCAGCCAGTGTCTTAATTTTTTGATAGCGTGCTTGGCTAGAGATAAAAAATAACCTACATTTTAGTATTACTTTTTTAGAGGGGTGGGTGCTTTTCTATTTGAGATTTTCTGCCTTTTTTCCTGCAGTCTTTGATGTACGCTCCACACAAGTGCAAATCACTGCTTCTTCTGCTCCTTCCTTAGTGACCACAGTAGGCGATTACACAGAGTTTGATAGATAGCCAGCTAGATTTAGGACTAAAACGGCTTCTTAAGCCCCTGTCATCTGTCCAGGCGGTAGAGAAAAAGTGCATCAGGGGAGGAACAGAGTAAGGATGAGGGAATATGAAAGGAGGGGAGTGGTGCACATTGACTCCACTAGCCACATCTATGGTCATGGTAAGCGATGTAGTAAAATTAGTGTCGGGAGAATCTGAATCTAAAAAAAAGAGCCAAAAGGTCAAATGTTCAGCTGAAAACCTGCAGCGACAACAATTCATGATTTCAAATGTCAGATGTTGAGTAAAGTTTGCATTTCATTTTAACAAAATTACACCCAGAGTCACTATAACATACTGAATACAAATAATAAAAAGGAAGACAATAGCAGAAGTAATTTTTATCAGTTTTACTGCTTTGCTCAGGCAGTTATGACGGACATTCAGACACCTGTCGATTCATCAATACAGACACTGTATCAATTTTCCTCAACAGACCTCATATGACCCACACAGAGAAGGGTAAACTGAGTGGTCTGAATGGTATTTTTCTCTACACATTATAGAAAGACAGATTCATTGCCTGCCAGTCAAACCGTCTATCACGCAGTCAGGATGAGGTTCGCAAGACAGTAAAGGAGAGATCGAGTTTCATGGAAGCGTCCATGAATTATCTATGACTGGGTGTACGGCTCATACATCAAGGTTGGCTTAATAATACTGGGTGATTGAAGGGATAACAAAAAGTGACCGTTTCTAATGCGGTAAAATAGTGACCAAGGCCCTACAGTGCTCTACGAGGCCACAGGAAATGACTTAGAAGTTTGTGTCCTGTACAGAAGTGAATTATGTTGGATCGTATAAAGTGGAATCTGTGTGATTTGTGTTTGTTTGAAATCTAAGAAAACACTAAAGAAGTACTTTGTAGAGCAGGATAAACACACAGAAAAGGAGCAGCGAGGGGAAATGAACAAATTTGAGGTGGGTTCCTGTATGACCCGACATGTCCGACGTCATCGTGGGATCAGTAAAGTTTCATTTTCTCATATCTTTATATCTTTGATTACACAGGAAAGCTGTATTGTTTACATGCAGACAGGTTCTGGACCAAATGAATGCTGGATGGGAGGTATTTGTAGAGCTTGGTCAGGATATCCTTTGGATACTATAGAATGAGCCAGGAAGGCAATGTGATTTGTTCCACACAGATAAGTAGGGAAACATGTTTGGGCTGTTGTCAGGCTCAGTATGAGCTTCAAACAAAAAGGTAGGAATGAAGCTTTCCAATCTTCAAGCTTCGGTGTAAAAAAAAAAGCATAAAATATCTTCGAGGCAAATTCCTTACTATGCACAGTGCCTGAGTAGTCAAGACATGACAGGCTCTATGCTAAATTTTTAGCATTCTGGACAGAGGCTGACATTGTTTAGGTAGGTCACAATCAACAATCAAATTGCACGGTAAGGAGCTAAAGATGTAATAAAAATAAGAAAGAAATCATTAAAATATGAAATAATAAAATGTATTAATTGTCAGAGTAGGAGCATGTACAGGTATAAGACCATGTGTTCTGTGTATGCATACAGACTAATAAGCGTGTCAAGGTACTGTGTGTGTGTGTGTGTGTGTGTGTGTGTGTGTGTGTGTAACCGGGAGCTGAGCTGGGGGGCTTTAAACCGGGAGCTGACAGTGGCAGCATGGTACAGCATGGTCAGCCCTGGTTCCTATCATCTCTGAGGATTTTGTGCTGCACACAGGATCCTTCCAGAAAACTCTTTTTCCCTTTACGTCCTCGTCACTCAAAGAGAGGCTATTTTGGTATCAACACAGAAAAAAAAAAGCTCGATACGCTGTTGGGAATGGAATTCGCTAATAACCGCCGTCCCTCTTTGGCCTAATTTCTCACGCTGCAGCTCAGAAAGGACTTTTGCTAGTGTTTAGTCCTCCTGGATAAATGACTAATTCAACTTTAACTAATCTAAGAATGGCTGATTACCTCCTGCAGTGACTGAGAGGACAAAGGGAGAAAATGATCATGAAGCTGATAAAATGATTTTGATATTGATATTGATATATATATATATATATTGCACATTGTAATCTGCACATTAATCTAAATAGCTTTCACTGTGTTAAAGCACGGTATGATAAATGTGACTGTATTTTTCAAATGACTCATAATTTAAACCAGATCTAATTATTATGGGATTTTATCTTAATGATTCTACTGAAAGATGATAGACCACAATATACTGTCCGGACCACCTGTTGCACTAGAATGAATCTCTCGCAGCATTTGGCAGGTGGGTGGTGTTAATTTTTCACCCTGACTATAAATTAGCCAAATTTCAACTCATGCAAAGTCTTTGTATGTTTGTGTATTTATTTTTTGGACTTTATCACTGACATATTTTAAGCCCCATTTGCTGGCAACATGTTTCTAATCGTGCTCTCTTGTTTAATAGTGTGTGTGTCTGTGTGTGCATGCGTGCGTGCGTGCCTGTGTGTGTGTGTGTGTGTGTCTTGCCTTACTAGTTTCCAGTTTCTGTCTTTAAAGCTGATTAGCAGATGTGCTTGGCAGTGACGTACCCTTTTTCAAGGGCACTTTTAAAGGTTCAGACCCTGATGGGATTTGCTCACCTTTACTTGTATCTGGCTGTGATAAAACATACTTGAACGTAATCACTGATGGACCTCTATAAGGCTGATCTGGGGCATTATGTCTTGCTACCACAGTGAACGTATCAGTGCCAATAATATCAATGCATAGGTGATGCAAAGGCTCCAGAGAGAGAAACCCAAAACAAGCTCTAACACTAGTCTGACACCAAGCGCCTACTAGACAACAGAACAGCTGATTTAGCAGCCACAGACAAGTGTCAAGAATCTGCATATCAGCACATCATAATGAAACCTAGCCACACCCCGAACTTTGGGACTGTTGGCACACTCCTATTTCATTGACCTGCGAGGCTCTTGACCTCATCTGGGACGTCTTGTTGCCAATGCACACACTTGATACTTTGGTCAGGAATCCTCTACTGTGAGTGGCTGAATGAGTCGAACTGTCATCCTGGCCAACTTCAGTAGGGAAATTACATCAAACAATGGGAGGTGTTCTCTGACAGAAAATCTAATGGGAATCTGGACTAAAGGGACCACAAGCATACCTATAGTGAACTCAGGGATGCAGGGGATTTGACTGCAGTTACAATGATAACATGAATATTCAAAGGCAGTCTTATGAAATTGGTGAACTACAGTAGATGTAAATGTAAGATTTTCAGATCAGAATAGCCTTTAAAGGGATAGTGAACCACAGATTGTTGCCTCTTTTGATCCAGACTGATGCTTCAGCGACAGCCAGTGTAACAGCCAGTAACACAACTGTCAGTGTCAGATGAAACTTATTCGATGTTAATACCCTTAATTTTGAAAGAAAGAAAAAAGACGACTTGTGGCTGATAAATATACTGGAAATTACCTTGATCCAGAACAGAGATGGTAGAGATCCTGATCACTGTAATGGAACTTGTAGCAAACAATATACGATACAATACATTGTTTATCTCACCGTCTAAATGTTTTTTTATATATATACAGCAATCAAAGTTTGAAAGAGCCACAGTCCATTTTAGTGCCTTAAATAGATAGAAAATATGTTCTATTAGAACATATAGTTAGAGCTGCAACTAATGGTTATTTTCAGCATGGAGTAATCTGTCGATTACATTTTCGATTAATCGATTAGTTGTTTGGTCTTTTTGGTTCTCCATTTTCAGACATTTGATTGTCTGAAAATCTAGATCACTGTTTCCCAAAGCTCAAGATGACATCCTCCAATGTCTTCTTTTGTCTCAACCAACAGTCCACAACCAAGAGATATTCAAATCACTTTTTATTTATATAGCTCAGTATCAGAAATCACAAATTTGCCACAATCTACTGCAATACAACATCCTCTATCCTTAGACCCTCACTTTGAATAAGAAAAAATAAAGAAAAACTTTAACAGGAGAAAATATCCCATTTACTGTCATAGAAGACCGAATAAACCAGGAAATATTCACATTTAAGAAGCTGAAACCAGAAGATTTGGACATTTTTTCTTAAAAATAGAATAACTCAAAATGATGAATCAATTATCAAAACAGTTGGCAACTAATTGATTAATCGACTAATCTTTGCAGCTCTAACTTACATATGTATAGTGTTGAAAAACTTAACGGCGTTTAAATAATTGAAGTATAAATAACTTAGCTAACGTTACACACATCCTGACAGGTATAACACTAATGTAATGGTAAGTTATGTATGCATATGTACAAGAAAGCGTGACCTCTGTTTCAGTGGATGTTAATTCTGCCCTATTATGGTAGTTAACAGTTGGCTGGAGGTTGTCATTGTTTAACGTTATTCCTACCCATCTTTATTTGCCACTAAACTAGTTTATGATGAGAGTTTCATGGTTATACATATTAAAAAACTAATGCTATGGTGTGAATGATTGTCAGCAACCGTTACAATCCCATTAACTACTGTCATTTCGTCATTATTACAACAGGTGACACAACACCTAGCGAACAAGCTAATCTGGAAAACAGCTCTCGGTGGGTGAAGGACTAGTTAACGTTAGCTTTTCGTTACACACAATTTTAACACTAATAGTCGCAAGAGATAACCAGAGGATTCGGTTCTCTACAAACATCTGACAGCCAAAGATAGGACTTTTACGTTATAGTTAGCCTGACAGGGGAGTAACGTCAGAGAGGCTAACTAGTGTGGAGCTAGCTAGCGTTACCTGGCCACCAGCCTCCCGACAGCTAGATAAGCAGAAAACTTACTGCTGGTCCTCCTCCGAGAGTCCATGGGATTGTTCGGGGTTCTCTGCTTGAACCTCATCGGGAAGTGATTTGACGTTTGTCCCGCTGTTCCTGTTTTTCAGGATGCCTTTTATCGGCCGGGGAGCTGCCATTCCCACGCGCGTTGACTGTCACACCGGCTGGCTTAACGTAAATGTTTCTCCTCAGCTGATTTTCTGCTCCTGTGATTTCTTCTACTCAGTATCCAAAGTCAGGATCAGTTTCAAACACGCTCGTCGTCATAACTCAATGCTCCTCTGTAAGCTCAGGAGAAACCTAGGCAGGATCCCTGGTGCACCGGCAGTTCAGCATTTCTGCTCCGGTTGCTCGCCGACTGGCGGGGCAACAGCACTACCAGCGGGTCGGATATGCTCATAACATCGCGAGATTTGGAACGAGATTTCCACTGCTCTGTAAAAATAGTGATCTGCTGCCTTCAAGCGCTCGGATATTTCTGCCATGTAGGGTGGCATGTAAGTGGTTTTGTTTGAAAATTTATTTGTAGGCTGCAAAATCAGCAGTGTTTTGATGTGTTATTTTATTTTTTGAGAACAATGCATGAATGCACACAGGAGCCCGAAGTTTCTAATGAATGGGAGGAGGAGAAAATGTGCATAAATATATATATAAAACAGTCAACCTCTTGTTGTAGAAAACGTTATAGTTTGCTCCTTCACAAAGAAATGGAGGCTGCTGGAGGATGGAGGCTCATGGGCAGTGGTGGAAGAAGTACTCAGATCCTTTGGTTAAGTAAAAGTAGCAATACCACAATGTAGATACTCTTTTACAAGTAAAAGTCTTGCTTTTACTTAAGTACAGAAGTATCATCAGCTAGATTTATTTAAAGATCCCTTTCAGACATGTTTTAAGACATAAAATCGTCTCCTTGGAAAACTAAGCTGAGTCTGACATGTCCATTTGTTTGGGAAATATTGGAGAATTTTACTCTTTGGGCCTTGAACAGTTAATACAGTTAAACTATTTGAGACGTTTAGAGGGAAAATGTCTCTTTGGTGGAACTGCTAACAGCTCATAAACATGAGTTACAACTACACACTGATTTAATAGAGGAGCTCACGGGACAAAAAGTTTGTGAACTACTGGATTAATCTTTAACAGTGCAGTGTAATTTATACATTTATCATGTATTATTTTATGAAAATTTTGATTCTGAGCATCTAAAGCTGTCAAATTAATCTAGTGGAGTAAAAAGTACAATATTTCCCTCTGAAATGATGTGAAGAAGCATAAAATACAGTAGTAAAGTACAAGTACCTTAAAATTGTACTTAAATACAGTACTTGAGTAAATGTACTTTGTTACATTCCACCACTGCTCATGTAGGATGCTTGAATTCAAGGCAAGTTTCATAAATTTTCAAAAGAGAAAAATGTATCAAAGTTTCATAAATTTTCAAAAGAGAAAAATGTATCAAAAGGAAAGCGCTCCTGCTGCATATAATCCACCTCTCTGATATCTATCTGTATGCTCAGCATGTACCAAGCTTTCAGTATATTTCAGTGGTATATTTCTGTCACATTGCTCATGCACGTACCATTCAAGCTCAGGAGCTTCTGTTGTTTTTGCCCCTTCAGCTCTTCTATTTTACAGTTAATGAAATATTTGTTTATACATTTATTTTTTTACAAAGTTTAGATGTTATTATATTTTAATGTAAATTTTAATTGATTTTACCTCCTTGAAGAACAGTGGATCTGCAACCACTAAAATATTACAGCGTTTTGAACATCCTGCTCTCTCCATCTAACAGAACTGCCCTTTTGTCCTTATTGATATTTTATTGGTGTACATTTTTTAATGATCCCTGTCTGCATTGTGTTTAACCCCAACAAACTTGCCTGAACACAAAATACAACCAAGTAGGAAGCTATTAGCTCCCAAGGTGCCATTTGATTGTGAAAAATACACAAGGATATAAATGACTGTATTTATGCCAACAATAACATACTGCAATTAATGACTTGTAATCAACTATTACCTTTCATGCTCCAAATCCTTATAAAATTTATATCACTACAACTGTCCATAATGCAGTAAAATGTGTGTAGTTGATCTGCACTCAACTTATTATTCATTCATATCTCTTACTGCATTTGAAGATACCATAAAGCTGAATGAGTGAGAGCAGGCAGATAAGTCACGGGTGAGAGAATATAGCACGTGAACAACGTACTGGAAGAACATTCAAGAAAGATAAGCGTGTACAAACCTTTGTCCTGTTAGGAGAGGAAGTCTGCACATAAAGGTGGTGTAATTTCAGAGCAACAGTCAGTTACATTTTAGTTGTAGTTGAACCAAGTTTGATTTAAACATTAATTGCTGTTAAATGACTTCACCTTGCATTCCTGTTTATGAAAATAGTCCCTGGTGACAAGAATTTTAAAAAGCAGAGCTCTGGGCCCCGTGCACCAGGACTGAAAATAGCTCTTTACTGCTTTGCTCAAAGGCACTTCCATTATGAGAATTATTTCCAGAAAAGAGAGCATCTAGGCCAGTGTCTGTATCAGAGTTCTCTGAGTTCATTCCTGTAGTATCCAAGACTGCATGAGTAACCATTATAAACATACAAGCAACCAGCAACCAAGAGATGAAGTAGAGCATTGATGTAGCTACAGACTGATCGTGCGTAATAGAAAATTATATGAAATAGTCAATTGAATCAAAAAAGTTGATGTTAAAGGTTTTATTTGATTCCAAGAGAGAGCGAGATGGCATATGTGAGTGTTCATTAGTGAAACAGTTAGTTTTTTATTTTAGGCAAAAAAGATATATAATTGCAGACTGTATATTCATTATTTGGTATTATTTGCAGGTAGAAGTTCCAGCACAGCCACATGGCAAAAAGAGCATATTAACACATCATTATTCAATAAATACACTGCATTCTAAGCCTTGAATTTCAAACAAAGGAAAGTTATTTCAACTACAAGGCTTGTCCTTATCTGGACTTTTGTCAAACTCAAATTGCATTCGTGAAAAATGTCTGAATATCTATACATAATGTCCATAATGTCTATCTAGCTCTCTGTCTTTTTTCGAAGAGCAATAAAAAGGTAGATATTTGCATAAGAATACAAAGCAGGTGTGATTTCCGCTAAAACACTAAGCCCGAGATTCAATTCTCAGTTGTTACTCTGAAGGATTCTTCATCGTCCACAGTGTTTCAGGCAGCTGCTGGGATATCCACCTGCGGTCATGGTTGATGGGTGATAGATCTGGATGGGACTTGAATGTGGATCCATGGGTATCAAGCTGCGGTCTGGATACGCTTTCTGGCCAGTGTCCGTGCTATGTCCAGCTGCTTCAGCCAAGGCTTCTCTGTGAAGGTGCTATATTAAAAAGAAACAATCAGTATATTGTATACAACACATTAAAGCTCCCATGTACAGCATTTGTTTACACTCTAAAAATGTAATGTCTGCTATCTCTCCATACGTATGTTTCTTTTCTCTATTGCATTTCCTCTGTTGGAAACTGGAATAAACTGAGCAACCTCTTAATGTTCGATGTGGTAAACCAATCTTCTTTTGTGCCATAAAGATATTCATCACAAAATGTAACTTGCAGTGTATGACAGAAGCTGACAGTCTTGATGTTGAAAATATATGAGCAGCACCATCATTTTAAAATATTATCTCTTGTGTCTCTTTTACAAAAGTGAATTGCCTATTTAACAAGCAATTAATACACCTGTACTTGTAATATATATTTTGATCTTTACCAATAGTATAACTATCATGTGGGTAAAATGAGATGGCATTTCTATGATCCATCAAGATGCCTTTACTGCACATGAACATAAACATACAATACAAAGGATAAAGACCTGGCTACAGTCATGCAGTATATGGCATTTTCTCTTGGTGTTCGTCCATCGCTGTGAGATTCCAAAGATTCAGTCAGGATATGGGAGGAGTTTGGTGATGCACTGACAAACACCTGCCTGCAGGGGATGCGTTCTCTGGTGATAGGTGGGAGAGAAAACTTGCCACTGCATAGGCTGTTGTCTCCCTTACTGATTTTACCCACTGGACCATCATCTCTGTTCTTTTCATACGACTTATGCTTTTCCTGCATCTCTTTAAAGTCACCAGGGTTCACAGATTGCAGGCTGTGTAGATGCTGTGATGCCCTTTTGGAGGGGAGATTGGGCACTGAAAGTATAGTGCTGATGGGCGGTAAGGGGCGCAAAGCTCTGGCTCGGAGTCCTCTACTTGGTTTGTTCTTCACTTTCCTGGATTTGGAGGACATCTTTGGCTGGTTGAAGCCATCTACCAGCAACATATCCCCTACTGTGGCTTTGAAGGAAGTGCTGTGACTGGAGGCCGCTCTTCTCCGTCCCAAACTCACCCAGTGTCTTATTCGTAGGTAGATATACATGCGCAGGGACATATTTGGCAGGGATACTACTGAGCACAGCTTGTTGGCTAAGTAGCACACACATTCCCTGTGGCCATGCTGAATGGCAATCTTCAAAGGGTCACGACTCCCAGGATCCCGACAAGCCAAGGTCAAAGGGTTCTTGGTGACAAAGAGTTTAAGGATGAGGAGCTGACTGCTCTCTGAAGCTACGTGGATGGGACACTTTCCGGTGTCACGGTGGGCAGTTTGGTGGCACCACTGGCGGTACGGATGGACACCCACTGGTTCCTCAGCATGTGCCCCCCTCTCCAGCAGCCAGCTTGACAGTTCCAGGTGGCCTAAAAAGGCAGCGATGTACAGCGCTACTCGCAGCTGAAACCTGGAATAGCAAGAATAGAAAGATTCACTTGATGTGGACTGAATAAAAAGGTTTTTCATGATTGCACATTGACTTAAGCTGCATTACAACAGTTCTGTCACACTTTTACTCTCATGGGGAATTTCTGACCTCCTTACAGGCCTCTTCTCTGATAGGTGACTCTGGACTGTCAATCTGTGGCCAAGGAGGCAACCCTGGAGGTACTCCACCCACCCATCCCATGTGTCCAAACGAAGAATAGTGCCTAAATTACAGTACAAGAAAAGCTATTTTAACTTTCTATTTCGTTTAATTTCTATGCATGGCTTTTGAGAGCACAGTAGCCTTATATTCTCATCATACAGAGTAACATCACTCTTTAATCTTGACATAGTGCTCACATTTTACTGTCCTGTACAGGTGAGGGGAACAGAGGCTAGACTAGGAGAGAGGGCAATTCTTCAGTACAGTACAACTAAGACAATACACTATACAACACAAAGTAATGTAGTGATTCAGAAACCAAGAAATGATGTCATATCTAGTCTTTTAGTGAAATGATTACATTTATTATTAAAATATTCACAAAGTTTTAGCATCGAACAACAGCAGGCCATACCCACTTCGATGGCGTAGTCTTTCAGTTGGTTGCAGTCGTAGAGTTCAACACCAGCAGGCGTGCTCAATCTGAAGGTGCTGACAGGGAGGCCGCTCCGCACAGACACCACAGTTTTCAGTCTGGCCACAGACATATAACGCAGGATAGTGACACTTCCCATGATTGACAAGGTTTCTCCTGTCACAGCGTTGAACACACGCAACACAGGCTTCTGTTCACTCTGAAAATTAATTATAATGACACAGTGGCCTTGAGGTTAATGAAACAAGAGAAGAGAAGACACAAGATGAATGCCTGCAATAGCCAATGTTCATTTTTTATAGATTTTTTTGACTCATTATATAATATTTTATTTATTTTTAACTATTACACTATAACAACTATAACATTAAAACTATTATATTAAATGAAATTATTATTTTATGTGTGTTTAATGTAAAAACATAGTCAAAGTGCCACATGGCATCTCATCATCAGTGGCATCACCTAATGATCTTGCAGTTTGCTGCCACACTGTGGTTGATATTATACACACAAAAATAAGGGCTGGACTTCACATATATTCAACTCACTTTAAAATAATTAAAACCTGCAATAACTGTACGCAACTGTACAACTGCAACAATTGCATGTGTGTTGTATGCATCTGTGTGTGTTAATGAAATGAGTTTTGCATTTTGTAAGTATCAACAGAGATGTAGATTCATCTTCAGGAGCCCTTTGCATGTTTTATCATCATGCATGCCAAAGATTTAGACTGAAAATGTACATGTTGGAGGACCTTGGGTGATGCCTTATTTGTATTATAATCATTTAATGATGAATGATGAGTATTGAATAAACAAAGGTAGACCAAGTGGGGCAAGTGGACATAAATGTAAAGAGGAATGTCAAGGCAAAGTCAGTGTCACAGACTAAGATGTAGAAAGTAGCCTGGAGGGTGACTGAAACACTGTAGACTCTATAGAAAACAACTATTTTTATGAGAGGATGTTAAACAATGACCATAGCAGTGCAGGGACACACATACACACACATGCAAGCACTGTCAACTTTTACACACGGTTGCTTAGTGACAAGCCTGGAATGTGCCCCAATACTAAAATCCAAGTAATGGGGACAAACTAAAAATGTCAGACAGCCATAAACTAATTTCCTTACAAGCTGCCGCTCACATGGGAACACGTAGCTCCATATTAGTGCACCAGTCTGTTTGATGTGTCTTTGATGAGAAATAAATCCCAAGTTATGAATATGTATGTAGCAACATACTAATTTTAGTAGCCACAGAGTGAAAAGATTGGAGTGTCATTAGTGATAGTATGTAATGAATGAAGGGACTGCAGGTCTGCAGCATCCATCCTACTGAAGTGTTGTTGAGCAAGATACAAAGCAGCAGTTCCAGGAGAAGAAGTGACCACTACACAAGTATTTTATGAATTAACATTTACATCTTTAATTTTTGTGCAAACAAAATAGAGTTTAATGCAAACACTGCAATCACCTTTTATGTAGAATTATTTTTAAAAAAAAGCTAAACAAAGTTGCACTTCAGCATTCTCTCTCAGTATGAATCATTGTAAGCTGATTGTATTTACTGCAAAATCCCAACACAGCTCTGAAACTCTTAACCCTTTGTGATGTTTTAATACCTTTATCAGGCATCGGATGGCACTGCCACTTGTGATGCCCACGTCGCACAGAGCCCAGTTGTCCTGCAGCGCTGCACCACCATAGCTCAGCTCCAGGTAGTGCCTTACCTGCTTGTCATTGGACAGTTGCACAAGAAAGTTGTCCTACAGAAATGAACAGAATGGATCCATACAGTAACATATTGCATGCAAGACACAATCTGTAGCTGCATGGAGTTTGACTGTGAGCTGAATAAAGGTAGACTGATGGTGAGATTTTGCTTTCTCATCATAAAAAAGTCTTGCTTCAGTGTTATTTCCAGTTCATGCATACACAAATACAAATGTAAAAATTTCTGCAATGCATAATCTTGCACCTAATACAAGAAATCTTTATAAGAAAGGTGTAATAAATCCATCCAACATTTTATTTCCCATTAGCAAGTGTTTCAAACATCGGGCAGAATTTCAAAACTTATCAATAAATTCGGGGCCAATAACAGTTGAGGCCCTGGGCCAGCACTGGAGCTTCTATTACCTTGATCATCTGCTTCATGGCCCCCACAGTCTGATCTGGATGGACGTCAAAAGACTCCCAGGACCCCTCAAAGCAGATAAAGACCCTCATGGTCAGGACATCCGTCCTCCGTCTGTTTGTGCTCCTCTGTGGCGCTATGATCGGTCAGGAGTGTGTGAGGGATGCAAGGGCAGAGTCACTGTAGGGGGGAGAGAGGGGGGGGACAGGAGTTGGGTGGAAAATTTGGGAAGGCAGAATACTTTGGTTTGGCTGCTTTTAACAAATGAAATTTCTAAAATGTAAGCTGTTCAGGAGCTGATTAACCTTGACTTATTTTTTTGGTGACAAGTTTATCCAATTAGGATTTGAAACAGTTTCTTCATTAGGCATGAAATTTGTCTCATCCAGCTGAATGGAATCGTTCAAATAAAGCTAAATATGAAAATTGCTTAGTAGTGTAATTAAAAAAGAAAAACACAGCTGGGGTTGGCCTTAATTGGTATAAGCCTTCATTACATGGTTGTTTTTCTCTCTCTGACTTGGGAATGTTAATGTTCAAATTCAGTTCAGTGATTCATGTCGTTCTTTATCACAAATTTAAAATAACTTGATGGAGACAGAAGACAACATATACAAAACAAAATTATATGGGCCTATATAGCGAGTACACTTTAAACAACATAGAAGACATTACCTGTTTATGTAGTTATGTTGTGTTGCATGTGACAACTTGTGATTGAGCCATGAAACTGGAGTATGAGTTAGTCTCATGTCATCTGTACACATGAACTGCTGCCTTACAGCAGACATCACAACACGTGGCCGGATCTTCAGTCACAAAGTTCAGATGTAGTTAAGAAATTATCATTTGAGGAAATGTTTGCAGAGCAGTACAGGAGAAGTACAATGTCTTCATTAGCATGTCTGACCAAGCAGAAAGTGTGCTTGAAGGGAAAAAAAGAGCGTCATGATTATATTTCTGATCATTGATTCTGCTCTAGTATTAAACTGAACATACAAGATCATATTCGTGCAGTGGGCTACCATAAGACAAAAGGTTCAAGAAACTTGTCTGAAACTGACAAAACTCATTAAATAGTCAAGTCAATTTTGTTATATAGCCCAATATCACAAATCATAAATTTGCCTCAAGTAGTTTTACAATCTGCACAGGATACGACAACCCACTGATTCTGATAAAGTAAAACTCCCCACCACAAAAAAACTTTAATGGGGAAAGAAAATGTTATTTACACATGTTATTAATTTTTTTTATATCCAAAATGACTTACAGTATTATACGTTTATACGGTTTTATATTAGTTTGGAAACATGGCCCCAACCCCAACACGGTCTTACGTCAGCTCCTTTCTCTGCCGTTTAGTAAGAGACAAAAGGACTACCGAGGGGTTTCACTCTGTGCCGAGGGAATGTTACAGTAATTTGAAATGTTCTTTGATAGACTTTAAGAGTTCTTCTATAAAGTTTTATTGGGGCCTGCTAATTTGCATTTGACCTTTTAAAGTTTTTAGCTGTCCCAGGGTTTATATGTTGAGTCCTGGCTACAAGGGAGCAAAGAGTGACTCAGTTTTTCAATGTCCTTTAACTGTTCCAAATCTACAGGTTGATGATTTCTGTTCTTGGAGCACAAATCAAAACACATATGGATTTTAAATATAGATATATTGTGCCCTTTGTAGTGGTGAAGATAGATAAAACAGCTATTAATGCTGAGAGTGCACACATATCAAAGTGCAGATCAATGTGAGTTTCAGTACAAGGCCTTCAGAACTTTACATCTCACAGAACTGTTTTCCATCACCCTGATAAAGGCAAGAAAGCCGTAAACCTTTGACATGGTATGTGGGAGAAGTGTTGAGAATTGTGCATAATTGTTATTATTATTATTGTCATTCTAGTAGTGAAGATGTACTCAGAACTTTTTCTTAAGTAAAACAAGCAATATGGAAAACTAATCCAGTAAACATGCACCAGAATTCCAGCATTCAACATACCACTGTACGTAAAATCGTATTGAAGGCAAGATTCAAGAGCCTACATTGGTTATCATGTGTATGGTAATACATTTTCTGCCTAAAACAGCAGAAAAAATGATCAATATGGTTTTCAAAAGGTGAAGCAATGAAATGAGGTATACGTAATTTGTTGTAAATAGTCTTAAACAAACAAGACATTGGTATGGTCTGGTAAAAGCCCCTAATTGTAGCTTTTTTCTTTTTCTTACTCTTTCTAAATATAACAATATTCCTTATTTGTTCTTTATTTCATTCCCTTATTAAAGGACAAGTTCACGTTTTTTCATGTCAGTCTTGAAACAACAGTCAGGTATCGAAAGAACATTGAAATATTGTTTGCTTTAATAATTCCTCCTGTTCACACTGATATTAGAAGATCCCTTCATAATGCACTTACAATGTAAGTTATGGGGGCCAAAATCTGCATTCCTCCTGTGCAAAAATGTATTTAAAAGTTTATCTGAAGCTAAAATTAAGCTTCAGCTGTCCAAATTAGTCAAATCAAGTAGATACCTTTCAAAGTTACAGTCTTTTTAGTGCCAAAGTCCCTCTTTTTGTTACTATTCTTCCACCGCAGCTCAACAGGGAAACACTGTCTGAGGAATCACAGAGGGAATTTGATGCTAAAAAGACTGTAAATGTGGCAGATATCCACTTGATATGACTAACTCAGACTGCTGAAGCCACATATAAGCTTCAGATAAACTTTTAAATGCATTTTTGTGACTGTGTGGGCATACTGTGGATTTTGGCTTCTATCACTTACATTGAAAGCGCATTTGAAGGGGATCTTTTAATAGCCAGTATGAACAGGAAGAATGATTACAGTGAGGAAAACCTCTTTCTGTGTTCATATGGACACCCAACTGCTGTTTTAAGACAGACTTGAAGAATTGTGAACCTATCATCAAATTCACTACAAAGGGTATAGAGGGTGCTAGAGATGTTTTCAAGACATTTTGGAGCGGGTGAGGATGACAACATTTGGGCAGATGACAATACACTTATTTCTACTTAATATATATATGTTCTGCACATTGTCCTGCCGGTTAAATCTCATAATGCCCTAACACAGGTGTAATAAAGCTGTAAATACAGGCTAGTTGCTCGGTTCAGGCAGTTCATGTGACCATAAAAGTGGTTGTTTGTGTCATCACGTGGATATGTTTACGTCCGGAGTCATGTCCGGAACAGAATGATTGACAGTCGGTTCGTCCAATCAGGGGCTGAATCTGCATGTGGCGGAAGTTTGCGCTCTCACGTCATGAAGAGAAGAAGAAAGCTAGCGGACCGGATTATTATACTACAACGTTTACGTTCATACTCTCTGACACACCGTTCAAACGGCATGAAGTCCATGCAAAATCTCTGCTGTTGTACGCAGTCCTTCACTCGACGCATAGTAAAGGAGGGCGATGTCATTGTCAGCAGCTAAATTGCCGGATAAGATAGACCTCCAAGCAGAAATAAAGGTAAACACCCACGACACACCAGCTAGCTGTTAGCACGATGCTAGCGCGGGTGCAAACTGATTTATTTATGTCTGTTGCTACACCCTAAAAACTGTAGTTATTTGACAGTACTTTTCAGTGTCACTAGAGTTATTATTCATGTCATTTTGGTCGTTTTTAATCCGAATGCTAACTTGTCAATGAGATTTTGGGTTATGAAGTTTAATGGTTATTTCTGATTTATGGCTTAATTACTATGTGTAAACGCTGATAGCATGCTTTGTCATTTTGCTGTTTTAACCTCTGATCACAGTGCTTAGTAAATTGAGGAAACACATTATTACCTTATAGCGTTGTTTTTTTTTTTTTTCAGTAAATGTCATTTGATGTTTAGTCACCATCTGCTTACAGTTGTCATGGGTGATGTAGCCTAGTTTTCACTTCCCCACAATTTCACACAGTTTTAGTGTAATGTGTGTTTGTGTGTTTGGTTGCCCTGCCACACAGGTTTGGCCTCTCATGTAATGATAGGGTTTTTTTAATGTTTGCATTTAAGTCACAAACGTAAGCTACTGTTTTCATCAAGAATAGACATAAGTGTAGGTCATAACTGCTTTTTGAAGATATGTTTCTAATCCTCTAACACTCTTCTATGAATATAATGTTTTCAGGTTGCACACACTGACATGTAAGCGAAGTTTAGGTAGGATTTATGAAGGAAAATGACATGTACTATAGGATGACAGAAGTGTGGTGACAGGCAGTGATGTTGAGCATGATGGTCTTACAGGAATATTAGGCTGACAGTATTTTTGCATTAGCATGATGATGCATCATGACTTGTCAGGCATTAAATTCTGCCAAAATTAGACCCATTAGACTATTGTATGAAGAAAAAACAATTTCTGAATTCATTTTCCGGAACATGTTCTGTATTATGAATAAGTAAGTACACAAGTACATTAATATTGTATACATTTTATTTGTATTTCTTGAATATAAACTTATTTGTTGTCTCTCAATCCTCACTATGAGTTGCTTTTTTAAAACACTGGTTACCCTGGTTGTCAATATTGGGAGTTGTCAGAGATGTTGTGATATCAATTTTGTCACCAGCTGCCATCTTTTTACTGGTACGGAAATGGAGATGCACTTTAACAAATGTGTGTAAATGTGACTTCCTGGGAGGATTTTTTCCCCTCAAAGCCTCTTTCCCAAAACCCTTAATGGTGATGATTATTAGATTGGAGGAAGACAAAAGCTGAAAAGAAAGTGAAGCGTGGCATTTCTCTGATGACAGTACTTTTGAGTCCAGAGCTCTGTTTTGATCTGCCAGAGGGAAACCTGGCTACATCATGTCCTCACAGAGCAACATGTGTACTTGAGGTGCTCAGTGTCTAAGGCCTTGTTTAGTGGGAAATGGCAGCAGCAGCATTAGCAGGACAGTAGGGATGGAAAGTTATGTAACAAGGCTGCATTTTGCACAGATGTGATTAGGGCTTGTAATTGAACCTCAGTACTTTTAAAGTAACAACTGCATTTAGCAGACTGGGCAGATAAAGTAGGGTGATTTTATAAGAAGAACTAAAACTGCTTATATTAAAGCAGGGGGTGCATGATATATTGGCAGAGCTGTCAGTTTTGGCAACAGTTGCTTAAAATAATAGGTCAGGATCAGTATCACAATGATTTGATATGTGAATGAGTGATTTGTTAATTACTACTATATAATCGCCTGTTTTCAATTATTTCAGTCATAAAAGGGCATTTTTTTGTTTTAATGTGACAATCGCTGTTTGAATGGATAAAGTTTGAACCCTTTGTGAAGACTGAAGGGAGCAGATATTTCCTAAAACGTGTTTTCATTTGAGGAACCAGGGTATTGCAGGGTACCTTTCAGTGGTGCTTCTGCTTTCAATAAAAAATGCAAGAACAAATTTGTTTAAAAATGTTCTGCCAAAAGTCAATTAAATATGTTTGCTACATTTGAGTCGAAGTATTTAAGTGATTGCAGACACTTGGACTCAGTGGAGTGTTCAGTAATAAATGTGGGCAGGTCCTAGTAAAGCTGTTTTTTCCGATGTCCCCATCTGGCCCAAGCATCTGTGCTACAGTAAAATAGGTAAATTCCACTTATGTAAAGTTAACACATGGTGGTTTTGGAATGAAATGAAACATATTAATAATCTTGGGTATGATTTGTCACAGGATATTAGCAAAACCTTAAATGTTGTGCATCAATTTATTTGGGAGATAACTGACTGACTGTAGACACTAAAAGTTAAATTTAAAAAATCTCTCAGCAGTGGTCTAATAACAATCCTGCCCCTTCTGGCCTACCTGTTAGGTGTAGATTTCATTTGAATAAATAAATAAATATCAATAATACTCAAATCCTACTTTCCTTACTTTGCTTGACAACACAGTTTAGTAGTCTAAACTAAGCTGTTGGTTTCTCCTGACCTGATCACATGCTGCCTCCACTTTACAAGATTGTACCCCTCATGCTGTGATGTTAGGCTCACAGCAGCTCTCACTTTAATCTGTGTGTGGCAAGTGGCTGGCTAAGAAACATAAAAGACACACACAGGACCTAGCGGCAAGGTAGTGCTGACACTGACGAAAGGGAGAAGCCTAATGACAGATCTCTCAAAGGACAAACTTCACAAACTTTTATTGTTGCTTTTCTTTGTTCATTCCCCTAAAGAGTGTATGTTGCTCTTGTTGGGTATTTTCTTTAACTGGAAAAGTTGGACAAGTGAATACTCTGTATAACTTGTGTAAGAGTGGGGAGCTGTATTATTGGCACTTGTTGAGGTGTTCGGGCTTCTCTTGACAGTCTGTGCAGTTTATTCTGCTGCCACATTATCCAAAATTGAAGTTCTTCTTTTTTGCAGTTGCCTTAGATTAAGTTCAGTATTGATATTTATGTTCCGTGTGATCACCGAATGTGTTCCGCAAGCTGAAATTCCACTTCACACGAACCTTCAGAGGGTGTACACATGCGGATCGAGATAATTGACAGACCAGACGATAGGATTGGAACAGAGTGAGGTTTAGACAGCGAAACGCTGCAGTGATCGGTACGAGTCAAACATCTGAAAAAAGCATTTAAACAGCCCACCGTGTTGACAGCTGAACCTCAGTACAGCTAATCTGTTTGACAAAACTAGCACTAGGAGCCAAATATAGAGTCGTTTTCTCTTAACAAGCCAACAAACACAGACACGCCCAACCAACAAAGAAACCTGCATATGAAAGTTGCACTGTTGTAGCTCACCTTGACCTTGGGTCTCCTTGTGGAGGAAAGGCAACGGCTAATTTTCCTGTAATTGCTCTGTTAGTAGAGAATTCCAAAAGAAAAATGAGTGCCGATGTTCACTCTGTGCAAGATCATATTATTTAGTCTAATGTGCACCAGTCTGCTCCAAGCACAGACTAGCTTACAGCAGGTTAAAATAATCGTACCTGTACCTCATTTTAGCATCTAATGTGAGGAAATGTATACATTTAAATCAATACATCTTAGCACTTTTCTATCAGCGTACAAGAGTAAAAGCTTTACATATGCACAAACATCGGTGTCTTTTCTAGGTGTGACAACAACGGGCGGTGTCCAGGGGTTTTTCGCTGCAGGCCAGTGTGTGCGGTTGTGTGTGTGGTTGTATGTGTTTATGGTTTTGTATGTTCATGAGTGAGTGGCATAGCAGCTGAGGGTTGTAACGTGATGCCAAGATGCTGCTGTCCCTGGGAATGTTGATGCTGTCGGCCACGCAGATCTACACCATCTTCACCGTCCAGCTCTTTGCCTTCCTCAACCTGCTGCCTGTGGAAGCTGACATCGCCGCCGTGAGTCATTCTTATTACAAATGCTTGTAAGGCTGTAATAAAACAGTGTGATACAGTTATTCCGACAACGGGATGCCCATGTTGCTTTATTGGAAAACAGCTCAGCAATAATAACAACTTGATAAGCATGACAGGAATGTGTTAAATTTCTCACTCAGTTGAATTTAGATACTGTCCATTCATTTTAACGATGTATCAATCTTCATGAAATATCTTAAATCAAAAGCAATTAAACGTAATTTTCCCATCTTTCAGTACTCGTTTGAAAACAAAACGGAGAACTTTGATGACCTCCCTGCACGGTTTGGGTACCGGCTACCTAGCGATGGACTGAAGGTGAGTGCAGAAGGGTCAAAGGTTATTGTTGGACTGGTTTATTTATTAACTGAGTAGGTTTGTACACTTCTATGTGATTGGGAAGTGCCTACAAATCCCCAGGTTTTTATGATACCTGGTTCAGTTGTTTTATGGCATATTTCTAATTTACAGCTCCATTAAAATTAATTTTTAACCATGAAAACATAAAAGTGAGAAAGAGTGTGTAAATCATATACAGTATGTACTAGAAAGTAAACAAAATAAACATCTGTTGGAATGAGCAGAAAATTAGAAAAAGTACGGAAAATAACAAAAATATGAGTGTGGTCTTTAGTTGGATGTGGTCATTGTTTTCACAACATGCAGCTACTTAAAGGAACAATCTATATTACATGAGGATGTAAAAGAAAGAACTGAAACCTGCTATTCTTCCCAAATACATGTGCAATACTGGACAGCTGCATTTTCAATGTTACTGTGTTTTATGATGCTGGTAAAAGAAAACATTAGTTATGTTTGTGAATACAACAAAAGGGGGTTCAGTTTTGAATTGTAATCAGATGAGAAACATGAAAAAATGCTTTTTATTATTATGTAGTCGCAGCTACACATTGTAGAAAGACTTCAAAAAGTATAGAAATTACACTCTAGTCAGACTTTGAAGCAGCTACATTACAGTTTATGAACACGCCGTCAAAATTTCTCCCCGACATTGCTGCTGAGGATTGTCATGACGTGTGTTGTTGAGAAGTTTCTTTATGCCCACACACGCCGGTTGATCCACAGAGCTCACAAACAGCAGGGATGATTCATGTCTGCTATCTAAGCTGGTCATTGTGGCGTTTCTCAGTCAAGAGCCGAGTTGTTGTTGCACAAAGGCTTTTGGCACGCAGAAGCTAGCTGATGGCGAAATACTTTGTGCCTTGTTTTGTGTTTGTGTATAGATGCAGGTTACGTACGACACTTATCTGGATTTAAGGATGCTATGTTTAACGTCATGACCCCACCGTGACAGTCTGACAGCTAATTTTGGCATTGCCGAATGTATCAAATGTGACCTCAGGGTATATTTTAGGAAATAGGAGGATAGGAGGAGGCTCTGGTTGAGATGATTGTTAGCATTTGCCTCACACCATAAAGTTTGAAGATGATAACAGTGAACACACTCTTTCTTGGTTAAAAAATTAATCTAATGTCAGAAAAAATCTTACATTTTTTTACGCTTATAGAACATGACTTTTTAAGGGACGTTACACTTCTTAAGCATGTCAGTGTCGGTTTAAGGAATAACACTTGTACCATGCCTGGATTGCTCACAGTGGACTATAGATGCATGTATCTCTAAAAGGGGTACACTACTAGTATTTCACTACCAAAGTGAATGCGTTCCCTTCTGTCAGTTTAGGTGATCTAAACTGGGTCATCCAGTGTGCAAGCAATTTAAAAATGATTACAGGACTTGGCTGTTAACTGCTAAACTGCTAGGATGAACTGTCTAATCACTGTGGTAAGAATAAAAAAACAGTTACATCACATTGTGTATTGAGTGTATTACATGTACTGTATATTTATTTATGCCTATTGTGAGTAATGTGTCACCTCAGTCCAGACAAACAGCAAGGATTATGGCATACAGTCATGTTGATCTGTGAGTGTGTGTGTGTGTGCATATTAGTCTTATATAAGATTATGTGTTATGAAAGCTGAGAAAAGGCTTAGTCTCTTTGTCTCCCACTCTCTGTCTTAATTTCACATCGAATCTCTGTCTTATTTTTCACCTCTGCTCTCCCTGCTGCTGTCTAGCCGTGTGCCATGCAGACAGACATGCTGCCCTACTCCCTGAGGGCCAAACTCAATCCGTCCAGCACATCTCCCGTACCTCGCCTATGTCTGTGTCTGGTCAGGCAGCTAGTTGTTTCAGACAACAGCTCTGATTTGCAGCAAGTTTTTAACGTAAAAATATATATGCACATTATCACAAATTATGGCTTCAATAGAGAATGATTTCCCATCCTCCAAAGTGAGAGATGCTGAAGGTTTGCCTTGTTGGCCAAACTTGTACTCTGCAGCTGTCTTGGTATTTTTGGGAGGCACTCACTCTTTGTTTGAAGCCATTTAGATTTCTAGGTATCACTTTCTTTCCCCCACCACATCCTTCCTTTTTACTAGCACTATTTGCACCTTCTTTGATTCTTAGTAAATCCAAATGAATGCATAAATCAACCTCTTTGAACATACCGTGTCTCCGTCTGTTATTTGCACAATCCTTTCATAAATGTACATACAATAAGGAAAGAGGCTCACCTTTACAAAAACTCATGCAAATTACAAGGCACAAGCCTTAGTGCATCTTTAAGTAGTAATTTTCCAACAAAAAGTGATATGTAATAAGTGATTTGTTGATGTAGAGCGGTGGTGTTTTTAGTATTATGAAGTAAACTCACTTCAAATGTTGTAGTCTTGCACTAGTACAGCTGTATAACGCCTGGAGAAACCTCTGGCATCACAAGGCAGCACAAAACTGTTGTGGAGGATTCCCCACAGGGTACGAGGCTTCAAACAGAGCCTCCCCTGTTTCCACTTACAAAACCGGGGCTGTGTACAGTCGCCTCAGGGTCTCAAAGCACGGCCACTGCGAGCCTCTGCACACCCACAGTACGCAACAGTTATGCTTTGTTTAATTTTTGACATGTACAGTTTTGTAGTTTGATGTTGAACATTTTTTCAACAACATTTATGGGAACTTTTGCTTTTATTAGACACTCAAGGTTGAGAGAAAGAGTAAAAGAGGCCCTGAGCTACACACAGTGTAGACACAATTCAGGGTTGTGAGATTTTATTTAGGCACGGCACTGGCCAAGAATCGACACCCAGCTTAAAATAACTGTGTTCCCTTTTTGTAGCCACATTTTGGACGTGCCATTTGGGTTTCAGGCTTTTTGTTTTTACTTCATTTTTTTGTGCCCGCTTTCAACTCCACAATTATAGGTTCATGTGTAGAGACAGACTGAGAAGAGATGCTTGAGTTTCCTATGGAAAGTCTTTGTGGTTTATATGGCGCAGCGAGAGGCAATGAGGACCGGGTTTGAATAGTGGTAAAGTCCCTGAAAACACCCATGTTTTCCTTCTTAAAATATGTGAAAATAAAGATTAAATATGTAAAGTAAGATGTTTGGGATTTAGAAAAGTGGCCCAAGGAGCCATCTTCAAATTATTATCAGTTTACAATCACATAAGACAAAGAAAAACAGCAAATCCTCACAAAAGTGAAGCTGGAACTGGAAAATGTTTGTAATTTTTGCTTGATCTTTATCAAAATATTTGTCGATTAATTTTCTGTCAAGTAGACTGATGATTTGATTAATTGTTTTGTCTCTAAAATATTCCTTTATGCATAACATAGAAGTCTGTTTGTCCAGACATCACAAAATAATTGTTTTAGTAGACTTCTATAGTGTTGTCTCTATTTCTAATACTGCTTCTAAACATTTCAGACTAGCTTAAAGATTTTGCTACTATAGAACCAACAGAATGGATTTGGACTATCAGTTGGTAAATGCCAGATTCTACACAAATCATAATTCACTCAGGTCCTAATTGAAATCTAGATACAAGAACTTGAATGAAGTTGTTTGTTCATCTGTGAGTTTTTTGTGAGAGGACAAAGGAGGAAGGAAACAGTCCTCCACATGACATGCTGAGCAAAAGGCACATGAGGAGGTTGCATGCTGGAAGCTGGTACCCTACGTATATATCGTGTATATATCTTCAAGTAGCATGAGCTACCTGTGACCGTGAGGTTTCTCTCTGGGTGCCATGTCTGTCTACTTTCCAGAAACGTGCAGGTTAGGTGAACTGAAGACTCAAAATTGTCCATATGTTGTAGTAGAGTAGAGTAAATGTGTTATCCCTGGGATAGACTGGGGACTTGTCAAAGGTGAACCCTCTCTTGCAATGTTAGCTGTAATGGGCTCCAGCCTCTTCTATCCTGCATAAGATATACAGGTATAAATAATGGTTGGATGGATGGATGACATTTTCATGTTCTGCACCCACATGGGCACACATAAGGTCTAGAGATACCAATTTGAAAAAAAGATCTCATTCCTGGGGATGCATATGAGCAGCTATTTGTTATTGGTTCACTATTGAATGGTACCGCTCTCAATACTGCATAGTTGGAGGTAACAGTTGAGTAATAGAGATATTACTACTAATCTGTAGGCAGTAAAATTGTTAGGGGATTCCTAAAAACCCTGTGAAGTCCCCTAGAGGTCTCTGAACCTTTTTTTTGCTCTAAGCCAAAGGTATTAAAAGCTGATTCTAGTGGCCAAAAGGTCATTTACAGATTGTCTGAGACAATTTGTCTCCAATTCTAAACAAGTCCAACTAATATTACACAGAATACATATGTGATGTGTGCTCCCCTTGTATGAAATAACACACATTGATTATGCTTTGGGTTTCAGCAAATAATACAGGAAATGGTCAGCACCTGTGTCAGAATCTAAGAGGTGAAATGTTGACACTGAGGGGGTTTTTTTGTCTCATCAATGTTTTGTCATAGAGATGAAGGACTAATGTGATTGTCTAATGCACCAACATGAGTCATTTGTCTTGTGTCTAGTTCTGGTAAATGTACAGTAATGGCATGCATACAAAGGGGGTATGAACCCGTTATAACTGCCTCACAGGATATAGTGATGATTTCTATTCCCATCAGTGTCTATATGAGTTGGTGTATGTTAATAGTAATGGAAATGAGTTTGTGTATAATTTATTTACTCTGTCTTCTCGTTAACGACAAAGTTTCAGGCCTAACTTGCTCAATTTCCCCACCCACATTTTCTCAGCTAGCGACCCAGAACAAACCCACATTTTTTACATTTAGACTGCAGCCGCCCCAGTTCACTGGCATTCCTATCCAGGTTGAGTGCAGTAATGGGATAAGCTTCAGTAAGAAGGTTAAGGGTTTCTGCCACAGCACCCTGGTAATAAATTTAATAAAGATTGTAATTATGGAATAATAATGTAATGATAAAAGGTGCAGGGTATAGAGATGAAAACACATCTATCTGTCTGTGAGGAAGCTCTATAACTTCACATGCTTCCTGTTGTGATCATAGACACGGTGTGTTGTGGAGTGGTGTGGTGTGGTGTGGAGTGGGGTGGGGGGGTGGGGGGTTGAGGCTGTTGAGGCAGGTTTAAGTGGGGAATCTAAACATCGATGAGTCTGAGTGCAGAGTCACACAGGCTTTAATCTGCTTACAGGAAGCCCCAGTCAGGCTAGAGCAAGTTATTAATTCCTATGTTTTTCCTTTGCTGAACCCAGCAGCCAAATCTGCAAACAAGCCCTATAGAGAGATTTTCACTGACAGGATTAAGTGTGATTACTGCAATAATTTTGGAATAGTCCACCAGAGAAATCCCTTTTTTTCTCTCTCTCTTGAATTCTGCAACAACAGAAAATCCCTCTGTGTTTGAATGAGTTCAAATATCTGCTAACACCCATGCATGACAACAGGTGCAAGTTCAGACACTAACCAAGCCTTTCTGAACATTAAAGAACATACCCTGCCGGGTGGTTATCAGCCGATTGAGCCAGTTTATGGGCTTCACACTGGAGGCTTCAGGTTTCCATTACCACTTGGGTCACTTTTACTACAATTACATGTACTTGTGATATTGTAAGGCACTTTTGATCAAATAATCCTCCATATAGTCTTTCCCCTACTCTATTTAACTTGCCACCCTTAAACTGTGCAAGTTAAAATGCTTCTCTATTTCAGCGTCACACGCTTGATGAATGATTTCCCCTCATTTGCTGTCTAGACTTTGACATCTTAACATAAAATACCCAAAGACTAATGCAATAGTGGGAATTTCTTTTGGTATCGTTACAACACAAAAAAATGTCCGGAAGGCGATGATGTACTGTCCTGTGGACAATACACTGTCAAGCATTGTCGTTTGTCCTTGATGTTGTTTTCAGAAAAACTTACAGTTTACATAGAAGCATGAATTCTTCCCAGCACACACAAACAACATGAATTCATATTCACAGTAAAGGAGGAACTACAGGATAATGAACAAAAAAATATTGTCACATAATAATGCTTCATGTCACAGTTTGCGTTCATGCAGCTGTAGCTCAGAATCTGGTAGAACAGTGGAATTATATGTCCTTTTAGTTTGTAAGTATTGTAGAGCTGCAACGATTAGGCGATTAATCGATTAGTTGCCATCTACTACATTGATCTTCAGCTATTTTGATAATCGATTGATCGTTTTGAGTTTTTCTTTTTTTTTTTTTTTTTAGAAAAAAAAGTCAAAACTTTCTGATTTCAGCTTTTTGAAATGTGAATATTTTCTGGTTTCTTTAGTCTTCTATGATTGTAAACTGAATATCTTTGGTTTGCGCACCGCTGGTCGGGACAAAAGACATGTGAGGACGTCGTCTTGGGCTTTGGGAAACAGTGATTGTCATTTTTCACCATTTCCTAACATTTTATAGACCAAACTACTAATCAATTTATCAAGAACATAAAAGACAGATTTATCAATAATGAAAATAATTGAAAGCTGCATCACTACAATCTTGTGGTGTCGCACAGACAGCATTTCATCCATGTCTTCTTTCAGGCCACGTTTTCAGGACCCCCCTCCCTCCTTCCTCAGTTATTTCCTGTTTTTCACCCCGCTCTCTTCTCCGCATTCTCTCTCTCTCTCTCTCACTCTGCAGTGCTGGCAGGTGTTTGTCTTTTAGATCCTTTTTCGCCCGACAGAGGGCGCTCTTGTCCCTGCTTTCAAAGTCAGTAGGAATGTGAGGCAGTGGCACAGTGATGTCATGGAGCAGTAAAAGGCAGGGCTGCACTTGGAGGAGGCACCCAGAGGTGACGATGGCAAGGGTGGCGGGTGATTCCTCACATCCTTCTCCTTCCTGATGTATGCACTGTTTAACCTTTCACATGCCAAATGTTGAACCCACGACTAGGCAGTGAATTTAGTCAGCAACTTTGTCTCCCCTGTTGTGGGGCGGTAGTGCATCCTGACAAATATGATGTGTCACTGTGGTTATTTCCCATATGTGGCTGTCAGTGTGGCAGCCAATAAGATACGGTGACAGAAAATCAGTTTGCTGCTAGCTGACACCAGCCGTGTGTGTGTGTGTGTGTGTGTGTGTGTGTGTGAGTGAGACAGAAAGTGCTGACTCTCCTTGATATACAGGCTGGGTTTTTTTTAAAGCGTTGGCTTTAAGAGAGAGAGTCCCACAGCAGTCCACACTTCCTGTCTACCACCCTGCCTCTGACACACACACACACACACACACACACACACACACACACACACACACACACACACACACACAGTGGTGTTAGTTACACTTGAATATGGGCAGCAGCAGTTCAGAAATGTATATCACATCAGGTCCCTCCCTCCTCATCTCTTGTCTCTTCTCCTTTCTTCATCTCTTCATCATTTCTCTGCACTGGTTATTCTATCCTCTTTTCTCACCCTGTGTCTGCTTCTCTTTGCCTTTCTATTTTTGTCTCACTCATCAGTGTTTTTGCCCTTTTGTCTGTTTTCCAGTGGGTTTCTAAATTCTCCTTGCCTCCATATTTGTGCCTTTTGCAGTTTCCGCTTTTGTTCTGTTTCCCTTTATCACTCTGTCAGCCTCTCTGTCTAACTCTCTCTCTCTCTCTCCTCACTATCTCTCTTTCATCAGTCACTTCAAAAGCTGTTGGAAATGGGACTAAGACAGGAAGCAAAAGAGAGAGAGAGAGAGAGGAAAATGAAGGACCAGACTAAGACCTTGACACACTGAGAACAACAGCATCCTTGAAAGCTACTAGACTCTGTAATATATGCAAAAACGTAAAACCATATACACTTGTAGTCATACACACAGGGAAGGATACACACACACAGAGAGCTTTTTGTGTCAGTAATATTCTTCATTCCAGTGCAAAATTCTGTATTCATTATGCATGCATTACCATGTTAAATTTATGTTAGATTTGCCAGTGTTACATCTGAAGCCCCAGCAAAACTCCCTTTCGGCATCTTGTTCTCGTTTGTTTTTCATCTGTGGTTGTGATGAGTGTTGTTAATTTGGGAGCAGTATAAAGGTTGAAACAACGCAACTACACGATAAACAAGGATTTAATAAAAACGGTTCCAAGAATCATAAAAAAAACATCAGATAATAAAGCTTTACAATCTCCAAGAGGAATGTAAGACTCAAGTTTGAGGGCAGTTTGCAGTTCATTCCATTTAAAAGGTGCAAAGTACCTGAAACCAGTTCTGCCAACATTAGTGCAAACATGAGGGATATCTAAGGTTAAGTAGTGACAGGACTGTGTAATATAGTTAATGAGAGAAGAGATGTGAGGTAGTTTGGAAGCTTTATAGATGAATAACATGAGATGGTTATTTCTTCTTGTCTGTTAGGAAGTCCATTCAACCGTGTGATACAGAGAACAATGATGAGTACGAAATTTGTCATTTGTGATAAAGCGTAATGCACTATGACACACAGGGTTTAACTGCTGAAGTGTTGATGGGGCTGCATGATAATACAGAATATCTCCATAGTCAAGGACAGACATGAAGGTTGACTGCACAATAGTTTTACGGTTGGAAGAAGACAGACAACCTTTACCTCTATACGAGAAGCCTAGTTTGATTTTTAATTTTTGATACAAATGTTGATCATGAATCTTGAATGATAGTCTGCTGTCAAGCAAAATTCCCAAGTATTTGTATGACTCAGCAAGAGTAATATTGGTGCTATTTAAAGTTTTAATGGCAGGATAGCCAGAGACACTGGTGGAGGTGGAGAATACCATGTACTTGGTCTTTTCTGAATTTAAAACTAGTCTGTGATTAAGGAGTGATAACTGGAAAGCATTAAAGGCAGACTGAAGATGAGTCAGGGCGTGGGCTGGGGTGAAGCCTGGGGCATATAAAATTGTATCATCTGCAAAGAAACGGACATTGAAGTATTGATTATGAAGAATTACGTTATTTATGTATAATGTAAACAGCAATGGACCAAGGATAGACCCCTGAGGCACTCCATTTCTGATGGTAAGAGGGCTTGACTGAGAACCATCAGCAACAACAGTCTGAGTTCTCTCTGTTAGAGTGGAAAAATTAAGTGTGACTTCATCTAGACCTATGGACTGTAGTTTGTGGGGTAGGATTTTATGATAGACGATATCAGATGCTTTTGAGAGGTCAACGAAGAGAGCAGCGTTAGTGTTAGTGTTAGCGCAGTGTTATCAATGACTGAAACTGCAGCTGTTATCGCCTGGGTAATATTATTATTACCTGGGCAAAAACCAGACCATTGTGGCTGTTGTAAGTTTAGTGAATCAATAAAGGCGCACAGTTGTAAATTGACCAATGATTCTAGGATTTTTGCTAAGACATGAAGTTTAGAGATTGGACGGTAGAGATTGAAGACATCACTTTTGTGTAAGGCACTTTTCCACAAAGCTGGAATCATGCCTGTTAAAAAGGTTTGGTTTAAAAATATGTACTAAATGTGGACAGATTCAGGGGGCACTTAGATGAAGAAGATATGGGTCAAGATTATATGCACCAGTGCTTTTGATAGATGCTGCTGCTCTCAGACTCTGGGTCAGGGAGCTGACACTGGGTCCTGGGGTGTTACTTAGGCCCACTGAGCAAACAGAGAACAGAACAAGTCTTGTTCTTCAGTGCTGATACATGTCACTTGCTATCATTTTTCATGTAGCAATGAGCCAACTATCATTTATCAAAGTGTGATTTTGAAAATATTTTTCAGCAACTTGCTTACAATCACACAGTCCCGCAATGGTCAACATACATCATATTGAAGACTGATTATTCAAATCTAGTGTAGACAATTCAAGTCCATTTTATTTGTATAGCGTAATATAAACAAATCACTAATTTGCCTTGGTGGGCTTTACAATCTGTACAGTAATACAACATCCTCTATCCGCAGACCTTCAATTTACATAAGGAAAAACTCACTAAAAAAAAACCTTTTAACAGGGAAAAATGGAAGAAACCTCAGGAAGAGCAACAGAGGAGGGATCCCAGAAAGGACAGACGTGCAGTAGATGTTGTGTGTACAGAATAGTCCAAGAAAGCAAAATTACAGACAAACAGGAAGACAAAATTATAGATGGGTTGATAACATACATGACAAGACCAGCGGTACCTCAGAAAGTGAGCTAATGACCATTAAAACCACTTTGAATCTGCAGACATGTGCCTTTAAACAAAAACCAAAACTTGCTCCCGTGTAGCTTTTTATTTATTAACATTAGAGGACACAAGCTCGGATGCAGGAATGAGTGAAACTGAATGACTGTGAAGCAAGGTTATTTTATTTTTGATCAAAAAACTATTTAAAGTCAGTCATCGAATGCCTCTGGAAAACACACAGTCCAGCCTGTAAAATGTTCTTAGTTTGTCAACCAAAGACTTCGGGCTGTTCTTTATACAAATAGTATAATACATGTAACCTGTTAGATAGAAGCGTTGGATATATCATTTTAAAAAACGACTCCTCAGTTCTCTCAACTACCGGTGGGACTTCTAAGGGAAAATGTGCCGTGAGTTAGATGTGTATCACCATACCACAAGCATGATTGTTTGATATCATGTCTGATGATGTCATCCCCACAGGGTTTCCTGATTGGCGCACGACCAGAGAATGCTTGCGAGCCCATCGAGCCCCCTCCGAGGGACAACCTGACAGGCGCCTTCATCGTCCTCATCAAGCGCTTTGACTGCAACTTTGACATCAAGGTACAATGATTCACACTGGTCGGTGTGTTTGTCTGTCTGTCAGCTTAAATGTAGAATGTGTCTCTAGTTTGCAGAGGTGGAAGTCCTTCCTTAATTAATCACACCAAACTCTAACCATCTCTAAAGTCTTATCCCATCTCAAATCTTTCATCTCCCATCCTATCTCTTAACATAACCAGTTTTAGTCTCATGACTAAAACAGGCTTCAGTGCTCAACAGCCATAGGTTTATTTTTTTGGAAACTGTAAACACTGTTTTAGTGCTTTGCAACACCTGGAAGTAATCAAAAACAATTTATTTCAGCAGCTGTTAATTCATAAGGGAAAACTGCCAAAACTATAACAGCCTGTGCGTGGCAGACTGACGTATGTTGCCTCATAATACACATCAGTACTTTGCGTTTCAGGGTCGGTTTCTCTGAAGCTAGATCAGCTGGTTGGGACACAAAAACAGGAAGAGGCCATTTCCCTAAACACAATTTCCTGTGTGAGCATCTATCCCACCACTGCCTCCTGTCTTTTCTTTATCCTCCCACTGCTACTGTGGACGTGTGGAGTCAAACCTCTCTGTTTGCCTAATAAGTCAGCGAAGCAGCTGAAAGATGGCGAGACCTGATCTCCATTAGTCAAGCGAGGCATCAGGGCCACGTGCAAGGCAGAGAGGGTGATGAAGACACCCTCTCCTGTGTTACACTGGAGAGGAAGAGATAGATGCTGACAGAGGAAGATCAAAGAGAGGTAGAGAAGAATGAAAGTCATGGTTTTTCTGTAAAACTCAGTTAACCTATGCAAAGTCACCCATAATAAATTAACCCAGGATTTGAGCTGAACTGGGTCAGCTGACAGTGGCACATTGTATTTTAATTTGCATACAAGTGAAGTATAGAAAATTTCTTTACCAGTTTCAGTGCCTCTGCCAGTTTCCCAGTAAAAAATGAAATACTAAACATGACAACAAATGTTTGGGGTATATCATTTAAGGACTTATGAGGCCTCTGATACATTTCTTGGTATCTCATTTCAAGATATTTGCTGTCAAGCAAGCTTTACAGAACCTGCAGACATCCTGAAATTGTTGCCAGATAGTTTAAGGTTCCCCCGTGATGAGAAAAACTTCAAATTTGCTGCCTGAACACTTGATAAATTTGGCAGTAGAGTTGGCAGTAAGTGAATTACTGAGTTTCATTATTAATACAGAACCCTCTGCTGATTCCCGAGGATGATTTGTAGCAGAGGTTGAATGATTCAAAGTGAAGTTTCCTCCTGTTTATTTCTCTTTTGGCTTCGAGAAGAAAAGTAAAATGTCCCAAATAGTAGATCTGTTCCTGAACACATCTCATGTTTTTAATGGATTCAGAGCAAAAGAGAGGGAAGAAGAATAGAAAGGAGAGAGAAGGGGTGAGGTAGAGGGGGGGAAGAGAGCTAGGATTAAGAGAGTGAGAGCAGGTCTGAGTAATGGGGTGAAAGACAGGAAAGCATGCAGCGTCTTGGCATCTTTCTGTCTACGTCTTTCCATCTCTCAGTCTCTTACTGTTATACTTTTCAGTCTTACTTTTCCCTCTGTACCTTCTTGTGTTCATTCACTCTCACACTCCCTGTTCGTCTCTCTCATTCAATCTATTTTATTCGCCGTCTTTCTCCGTCTCTCAGCCAGTCTCTCCTCCACACTCTTCTTTTTATTTTTTTTTATTTTTTTTGCTCTATTGTAACTCTGGAGCAGCCTTACAGCCTTATATGGCCTCACTGCATCACACACACACACACACATGCACACACACAGAGACACATACACAGAAACATGTTGACAGACAGGGCAGTGAGGTGTTCCATGGACTAGAGTGTAACCAGACTCCACATAACTGTGTGTCAGCCTGACACGCACAATATATACACAAAACACACACACACACACACCAATCTCTCTGATCCATGTCAGATTTGCCATTTAACCTCCTGCAACCCTTTAAAGGAGCAGCTTTGACTTGTTAAAGTTTACTCACTTTTTATTTGTTGCTGAGCTCTGGTGGCGCTCATTCTTCAGTTTGTCCCAAAGAAAGTATTTCTCACCCAGACAGACTGTTTTACTTTCAAAGTACATTCTGATATTCAGGCCAAATTTAATTTGTTTAGTCAGTTATTGAGTAAAAAAAATGCCAAAAATGTGTGTGTTTTCTATCATCATAAACTGAATCTTCGGGTGTTTTAGCTGCTGGTTAGACAAACACTCGGCTTTGAGCTCCTCGGATAGGAATTTGTAATTATTTTCAAGTCGCTCTGTGTCTGTTGTAGATGTTTCACTGCTCATTCAAATTAAGGCAAATATTTCCTTAAGGGCCTGTTGACGATGCTACTTGTCCGCCCACCTCTTCTTCATCTATGCTCCTCTGCGTGTGTCATCTTTTGGCTTCCCTGTGACATGTAAACACGCTCTGGTCTCACACCATCTGCTCTTATGAGAAAGGTGATTTCAAGGTCAGCTGTTGTGAGGCAACAACTTTTTTTAACTTCTTTTTGAACAAACTGCAGCTGATTTACTGTTTTTGTAAAAACTGAAATTTCTGAATTATGGATTTCTTGATATTTTTTACCAATAGATGTATTGCAAGAGGTAGATATTATTTACTAAGACGAAAGTTAAAAGGTTATCACATTTATGTCTTGTTGACTCGTCTCGTCCTGGTGACTTATGTCTCGTTCACTGGCTTGTCCTGTAGACTTTACATCGGGATGATGTCATACAGAAAAAATATATTTTCTAGCCTTTGGGAAAGTTTCATAAATATTAAATCTTCATGGTTTTAATAATTCATAATATAACTGGTAATAGCTGACCGTGTTTGCTGTTTGAGGTTTCTGTCAACCGCTTTACAGATCTTTCTCTTATAATGGTGGTCGAAAGGGGAAATACTTTTTTTGTTGTTGTTGCAGTACCGCAGGTGGCCACTGGGACAAATTGGCAGCATGGCTGACTTGCGGCTTCCGTATCCAGCTCTTATAATATCCATGTCTTTACTTATGTTCTAACTTCTCATCAGAACTCATGAAGATGAAGGGAAAAAACTATTAAATAAGGCAGAGTTTAAGGTTTTTTATGACAATAAACTAGTAGGCTGGAAACTAGACCCTCGCTGAAGAGTGTGTGTGTGTGTGTGTGTGTGTGTGCGCGTGGAGGCTGTCTTTCTCTTTTGTTCTTTATTTCTATATCTCCTTTCCAATCTCTGCTTTTTCCCCTCCCTTCAGCACCCTGTGTCACTGACTCCCTTTATTTCCTCTCCTCTGTCTCCCTTAGGGTTGCTCTCTCTCCCCCCACACACACACACACACACACACACACACACACACACACACACATATAACTTTAGGGGTATTTACATAGACTTACATTCATTTCCTGGGGACTTACCCTAACCCTAACCATAACCACTTCTTGCCTAAACCTAAACCTAACCCTAACCTTAACCACTGACCCAAAATTCTGCGTTCCACCAATTGGGGACACAGCTTTTGTCTCTAATTGCACAAGCTGTCCCCAATTAACTAGTCTTTAGTCTGGTGTGTTTTCCTGAAAGTGACTTAAGTCAAGCCCCCTCCCCCCTACACACACACACACAGTCTGTCTGTGAGGTCTAGAGGTCAGACTGTATGACTTTAGCCTCTGGCTTACTGATTGCTCATATCTACAGACATCATCACATGTACACACACATATACAGTTCTTTCTGTCTCTCACACACACGCGCACACACACACACACACACACAGCTGCAGCTGCCCCTTCCTCTGCCTCTCTCTTTCCCTTTAGCAGTCTTTGTTCAGTTATTTTTTTTCCCTCTTACTGTTGTCTCTCTTTCTCTCTGTCTGTCACACAAACACACACACAATTTGTCTCTTGCATTCAGTGGTCTACCTCTCTTTCACACACACACACACTCCCTCCCTTCTAGCCAAGCTCAGTTCCCTCTAGAAGCTGCAGGGGAAACAAAGGAATAATAGATTCCATCTTGACTGAGTCGAGGCGCTTGTCTGTGTGTGTGTGTGTGTGTGTGTGTGTGTGTGGCGCGCAGGGGTGTCACCCCCAACATGCTCGCCGTTTCATTCCATTGCCTCCCCCCCCCCCCCCCCCCCCTTAACTCCGTCCGTCTGTAGCCTCCTCTAGGATAGCATTTAGCATCCAGTGAGCAAGAGCAGAGAGTTTTAATGGATCTGTGGCCGTAATGGGCAATAAAACGGACGCTCACCCACACTTAACCCTCTGTCAAGTGTTAGCGCCTCCAACCGTGGAGTGTGTGTGTGTGTGTGTGTGTGTATGTGAGAGGGAGAGAGTGTGTATGTGAGCTCAGTATGATAAGCCATGACAGAAAGGAGGTCGAGTGTCGAGAGAGAGTGTTGGAGATGGGGAGGGCTGACTCGGATCAAGTCAAAGGGGTGTTAACGGGCACACTCGCTTTGTGTGTGTCTGTGCATGTCCGACAGAGACAGGAAAATAATAATAAATAATATTACATTTAATTTGTACCCACACTTTTCATTCGTAGTGAAACTCAAAGTGCTACAGTAGAGTCAAGGGTCTGTGCAGCAGAGAAGAAAGCTCGCTCCCCCATGGTGTGGAACTCAGTACCGGGGGCCCGCAGGAGCAAACTGCTGGCAGATCTGAGGGTGCGGGTGGAGGTTTGTGGTATGATCAGCTCCTGTAGGTAGGGAGGCGCATGTACGTCGATGGATTTGCATGCCAGTAGCAGGACTTTGTAGTCAATCCTGAAGGAGACGGGGCGCCAGTGCAATGAAAACAGAATTGGTGTTATATGTTTGTGTTTTCACACTCTAATCAGGATCTTGGCAGCGCTGTTCTGGACCGGAGCTTCTTGATGCTCCTGCCAGAGATCCCTGTAAAGAGAGCGCATTGCAGTAGTCCAGTCCAGAGGAGACAAAGGCACGGACAAGTTTTTCTGCATCTGATGGAAGATGACAAAAAGAGGAGAGAGCATTCCTCCATGTCTTTTCCCTCTAGAAAACAAATCTCCAGAGAGAGAGAGAGAGAGGGTTTGCACTTCCTGTACACTGGGATTCTTTGAGGGGGGAGGGCAGAGAGGGGGGGAAGGAGGGGGTAAGGGGAGGAGGAGGAGGAGGAGGAGGAGGAGGAGGAGGAGGAGGGAGGGGGGGGTAGGACAGGAAACTCAATACCCTTTTCCTCCACTCTCCCTCCCATGCCTCCCTTCCTGCTTTGCAAGATTCTTTGCAGACTGTCCGTCCGTCCCACTGCTGCCCTCCACACACACACACACACACACACACACACACACACACACACACACACACACACATCATGTCTATACATTGAGACATAATGTCCTAGTTATGCAACATGTACTGGGATTATGTAGAGCTCTGTGGAACCACGTTGTTCCCCCTCTCTTCTTTTTTCCGTATTTTCTGTCTTTCACTCACTCAGTCTCTCTTTACTGCCCTCTATGTCTTTTTTTTTTAAGTACAGTCTGGTCGTATACTAGGAGAAAGAACTTCAAAACTGAACTAATGAATGAGTTTCCTCTCGTTTCTTTGGAGTGATTATGTGGCTGTTAACACTCACTTGGAAGAGAGATTTTTTAAAAAAATTGGTGTTGAAAGGTGCAGGTAATAAAAAAGGAAGACAAAAACAAATATAAGCCAGGTTTATCATGTTATATCATGTTCATTTAAATACAAGTTAATCATTGAAGACAATCAAGGTGTTAGTTATCCTGTTCTGTGTATCGCTAGATTCTCGGTAACCAAAGTATTGTGTGTATGTAAAAGCTCCCAGTGCTTCTGGTCTGGTGGAAAATTCCCCATCTGAGGCCTGAGGTCAAGCTACAATACCATCCAAAACCTGCCAGGCAAAGGCGAGTTCAGACTAAACGTCCAGTCTGGTGTAAATGACATTTTGTCCCGCCAGGAAGCCGTGTACTCCAGGTGACAGCGCAGAGATTAGGCAAACTATTCACATTCACCGACATTTACCAGAAGAGTTCACTCTACAGTTGTGAAAGAGACGATGTAACGTAATTCATGTTGAAGTGACATTTGTTATAACAGCATGACTTGACATCCTTCCTTCTATTTGAAATTGTGTTATCATGTGGTTTGTTCTGAGTAAAAACTTTACCGAAAGTTCAGGAACTGCAGGTCCTCAAAAAGAAAAGAGAGTGTTCGTAAACTGGCCGGTTGAAATAAATACGCACCAGGAGGGAAAAAGGGGAGTAAAAATGAAATTAACTGCACTATAAAGGCTGGCATTGTAAAATCAGCATAATATACAGAACTGTGTAAAAGTTTTAGGCCATAATAATGCCATAAATACTTTTTATTTATCAATTAACGGTACACCTGCACACAGTTTTTCAAGGTACTTGGCAGGTCGGTTGTTCCTGCATCTTAAGAGAACTTGTTACAGCTCTTCTGTGGATTTAAGCATCTCAGTTGCTTCTGTCTCTTCATGTAATCCCCCAGACTGACTCCATGATGTTGAGATCAGGGCTCTGGGGAGGCCATTTAATCTGTTGCAGGACTCCTTGTTCCTCTTGTCGCTGAAGATAGTTCTTGATGACTCCGGCTGTATGTTTGGGGTCATTAGCGATGCTGCAGAATACATTTGGGACCGATCAGCCTCCCTGACGGTACTGCATTATGGATGAGAATCTAAACATCTAAAGTGCCTAAAAGTTTTGCACAGTACTGTATGTTTCCACAACGTTAACAACGACTTACAAATGAGAAGTAAAGGCCTCTCTCTGAGAATAGTCTGGTCTAAATGAATTAATAAAAGCTCTGGACATGATTTGAGAGTTTTCGGTCGGTGACTTTACTCTTTATTCTTGATTCATTTAAAAAAAAAAGAAAAGTGATTCTCTCCATTTCTGCTTGACTCTCTACTACAACCTGGTGTATTTTCCTCATCATTTTAAACAGAAGGGGGCAGAGAAAGCCAAAAATGGTTGAAAAATTTAAAACACAAGCATGAGACAGACTGTGATCAGTCTTGTGAGTCCAGACTTCAAATGACAGCGAGGCTTCATTAGCTTGTTTGTTGCTCATAGCTCGCTGTTGCAGCTTCATGTTTGTTTTTTTTATGTATGACGCACACAAGATTAAATAAAAGTTTGCACTTAATTGGAGTGGAAGAAAAATCTGGTTCACGGCGGTGATGTAATCCACGGCAAGTTACAAAGTGCCATCGATTGACAGACGATCCATCCAGTTGAAATGTTGCTGCGGGACTCCAGTGAAGGAGAAAAAAAAAAAAAAGAGGGCAAAAAGACAGAGGTGAAAGTCCTTCAGCGTATCTTTAGGTGTGGCAAAGCTACTTCCTCTCTTATTTTTTTTTTGATCAACAAATCAAACACGTCTGAAAAGATCTTGATGAGCTGGGAGCGGTCAGGAGGGCCGTGTTATTTTCAGTAACACTATAATCTGTCTACTCAGCCTCAGAGCGAGTGGAAAAATATGAAAAATATGACTTTGCTTTTATCAGCCAGAGCTCAAGTTAGTCAGCATTTGTTCTGGTGGCTGGTAATTTCCCATCTAACCTTGCTGCATACCTCTGCCTTACAGTAAGTGCATTTCATTGTGCAGGATGTTTGTGCTACAGTGACTTCACAGCCCTCCAGCTACACACACACACACACACACACACACACACACACACACACACACACACACACACACACACACACACACACAGACCCCAGTTTTTATTCAAACAATGATCTAGCTTCCTTTACACGCTCACTCAGTCTTATGACAGGGTATGACTATGGCTGACTGGATGTATGACTAGCTTGTGTGTATGTGTGTGTGTGTGTGTGTGTGTGTGTGTGTGTGTGTGTGTGTGTGTGTGTGTGTGTGTGTAAGAGAGAGAGAGAAACTGTGGCTGTTCGTTTTTCTGAGCTGCTGTTATGTCTGTTGCAATTTGTTGGGGCAACAAATAGCTCAGATTGCTTCCTTTGACCTATAGGGCATGCAACACACACACACACACACATATAGACAGCTGATATATACTATACTACAAAAACCACAAAACAAATACTAGCAAAAATTAGTAGAAAATAAGTACAAATTGGCGCTGGGAAAACTCTTTGACATGTGTTTGAGTTCTCTCTATAACATTCTTTATTGCAAAATTATAGTCACTCCGACACGCTGAAGATCTTTGCATGTATTGCAGCTGTGTGGCATTATCCGCGTACTCTGCTCCTCCCTGCAGTTTGCAGTTTTATTGAACTCTTTATCTAATCAGCAGTCTGGACCTTGAAACTAAAACCCGCACAACATTCCTCTGAAACACCAAGGAGAGAGAGAGAGAGAGAGAGAGCGAGAGAGAGAGAGGGAGGATGAAGGAGAAGCGGGGGGAAATGAATGAGAGAGAGAGAGGGAGGGAGAGAACAAAGGCGGGAGGGTGGAAATATCAGAGGAGGAAGGGGCTGGGCAGAGTTTTGGAGAAGTTGGCAGTCAGTGTGATATAACAAGGGTAATGAGGGCAGAGAGGAGGAAGAGGAGGAGGTTAAACTCAAGAGAAGGGGGTAGGTGAGGAAGAGAAAGAGAGGGAGTTCGGGAGGGAGGGGAACTAAGAAGGGAGGAGATTTTAAACAAAAAAAAAAAAAGTAGAAGGGTGGCAAGAGGACGAAAAAGGGTAGGAGGAGAAAGCTTGTAGAGAGGGGGAGAAGAGAGGATGAGGAGAAGGAGAAGAGACTGCAGAAATAATGAGGAGAGAGAGAGAGGAATAAAATGGGAGACAGTTAAGGGAGGAGAGATGAGGAAATGAGGATCTGATTGGGAGCTGCTGTCCAAACAGGAGAGCAGCAGAGCAGAGCTCACCTGTATCTGATTCAAATTTGAACCGCTGAAGGTTTGTATTTTTACAGACCTCCTAACAGCCTTTTTTTAGATGTTCTTCATGATTAGTCTTTTTTTTCTTCTTTTTAATCAATGGGTGGAATTGATGAGAGGAGGAAGAGGATGAGGAGGAGGAATATGGGTGGTTAAGAGGAAGTAGAAAATTAGGGTTAAGTAGAGGAAAGACTGAGAAAAGGCGACTAATAGGGCAAGGGGGCATACGGGACTACTTTTTATTTCTCACACTGCCGGGAAACGATTGATTAAATGCTTCAATAACAGAAAAAAACGACAAGAAATAGACATTACATTTACTGAATCTTGATTCATACTTGACCCGTGATAGAGAAATGGTCAGTGGGGTAAGAGGACGATGACGGGGGAAAAACAGGAGAGGCAGGGAAGACGAGTCGACCCGTTTTAGCTGCAGCACTGCATGAAGAGACAGTGCAGTGCCGGCTGCAGATACACACACACACACACACACACACACACACACACACACACACACACACACACAGGAGTGAAGATGCAGTAATTATTGACACGTACTCACAGTGGTGATGCAGCAATAATTAGTGATGCTATCAGCAGTCTGTCCACACTACAAGTGTTAGGAATCCTTATACAGGAGTGTAAGGTAGATATAACCTGTGTATGTGGGCGTGCTTTATATCATAGTCGCTCGTTATGATGACAGGTGATTCGTATCTTGTATAATGAGCTCTAACAGAATATTTTCACGACAGATACTTCATAGCGAAAGGAGACACAAATACAGATCAAAATCAAGTATTTCTTCTTCTGTGTGTCTCGCTCTTTTTGGGATTCAAACGGTTAAATCCAGCATCGGTGAGTAAGGCAGCTCCAGGTGGCACCGTTTACAAACCTCCAGTCAACTGTGACCAATGGGAGACACACACACACACGCGCGCTCACATACAAGCATCGATAGTGCAGTGACCTGTAGTGGAAAAAACTAGTTTGAAATACCTTTTTTTCCATTTTACAGTTGACTGGAAACAAGTTTTTTTTTTTTTTTTTTTTTTCCTCCCAGCAACACCTTCCTTCACATTCTTACAGTCCCACACATTCACGGGAAGCTGCTCGATACAAACACACAGCGGACTGCCGTTGGCCTCCAAGCAGCTGCAACCTTCTCGTTTGAGGGCACATAAACTCTTACAGGCTTCTGTGTACTTACTGTAGAAACATAGTTAAGCACGTTCGTATGGTCAAATGGACACATTTGTGAAACAGGTGAAGTGCAGCAGCAGCAGCTTCGTGCACAATCGCCGGACAAACTGGTGGAATTATTTGTGCATCGGTCCTCACAGTGTGACTCTGCGATTTGCCTAAAATACAATGTTTGGATGTATTTGGGGAATTTAATTTTCCAGTTCAGTGTCTCTGTTTCCAGCTTCATCCTATGATCTCACGGTCAGCATTTAAATTTTCAGTCATACTTATAGTGGCTCATATTTAGTTCTGCTGGAATCAGGAAGTAAAGATGGAAAATAAATGTGGAAGAAGAGCAGAGGAGTTGATTTATTTCATTTTTAGAGGAATAACACAAATAAAACCTAACGTATGTGATTACAACGTGGAGATTTTTAGTTTCCAGTTCCTCAAACACCATGAGTAAATAAATCACATGACATTAATGACTTCATCACTGTCTAATAAATCTGTTAGTTATATCACAGTCAGTCTCATTTCTGCCTTGACTGTGGTCTTATTTATCACACGGTGTTTTTAACCTCCTGATTGGTTCTGGTTCGGGCTCCAAAGCAACAGCCAATTAAGTCTAATCCGCTTTCAAAAATCAATAATTGGTCAGTTAATAATGAATGAATGAATAAACCTTCAGTGTCTGTGGTGCAGACCAAGTCAAAGTTGATGAGAAAACAATCATCAGATGTTTATTTTTTTTGTACTTCAACTTGGCTTTAAATCTTTGGCCTGGTCTGATATTTTTCCCTTTTTTTCTGCAAAAAAAAAAAGGAAAAATAATGTGGAATTTGGAGGGCAGAGAAAGAAAGAAACAGAGCTAGACCTTTCTAGTGCCAAGTCATGCCGTCACATGACAACAAAAGATGTCAAGATGTCCTTGAGAAAGGCACTTGGCCTCCAGCTTTCCCAGTGTAGCTGCACAAAAGCTGCAGAGGGCAGCTAGCTGCAACTTTAACCACGAACAACAAAGTACAGAGAAACATGATGTTGCTATGTCAACACTGCTTAAATAAAGATTAAAAAGTTTGACCTAAAAAGTGAAGCTCTACGTTTATTTTGTCATGTTCTTGCTATGAAAATTACTTTTCAAATATGGCAATGTTTTGAAGTTTTGTCCCCTTTTTTCCACAACATCATCATAATCAAGTTGGGTGTTTGCAGAGTGAACATGATTTTTGGTCCCTCGGGGATAACAGCAATTAAGTGTTTTAATGATGGCTGTTACACTGACATGGAAGATGTGCTACAGCTCAGCATGATGGTCTGCAGATGGTAGAAGAGCAGATGATTCATCCTTCGTGTGTGTGCGTGCATGTGCTTGTATGAGTGTTTCTAGTCACACATGCTTTTCCACTATTGACTTTTTTTTTTTTTTTTTTTTTAATTTCCAGAGGTTTTATGTCTGATTTTCCTTCTCTTCTTTTTCCTCTCTCCTCTCCTCTCGTGTTCCCCCCTCTCCTCAGTCTCAGGAATGCATTGAATGTCCTTATCTTTGCCCATGCAAACATAGGGGTGAGCCAGCAGCAGAGGTTGAATTCCTCTGCAGATCCCAGGCAGACAAACCACACCACACCACACACACACACACACACTGGCACCGAGAAAGCCTCCAGCCAAAATGGCTCCTTATTCTAACTGTAAAAACATGCTGAAACTGCACTGAACCAAACTGAAGAGAAGAGTTACTAGGCAGAGTAGCAGACTAACTTCTTCTTCAGCACTATAAACTGTATATAAAGATGGATGTAGCTACCTCAGACTGAAGCTAATGCTAGCTTAAACTAACCAACGTTTGCTACTTTAGCTAAATTGTGCTAACGGGGCAGGTATCATAATTAAGTAACATCAAACGTATCGACATATTACGACAATAGCCTGACTCAGTGCAAGTCCAGGAGCAGAGGAGAGCAGCAGGCGAGCCAACTGTCAATCACAGCTGTCAATCAACACCCACACAGCAGACATCAAAGCTACTGTAAGTCTTCAAATCTTATTCATGGAGCAATAATGTCCAAAATGACCACCAGCACACTTATGAGAAGGCCTGAATTTAGCAATTGAGGCCATAATGACTCATTGAAAAAAATGACTAAGTATTTCTAGAGAGAAGTTGAGGCTTTTTTGAATGTGAGTTACCTGGAATCAGGGACTTCTGCACTGGCTTCAGCCTCAAGCCGTGGTAGTTGTTGCTTGGTCATGACCTACATTTGACTTTTACTGGTCAGGAGTCTTTAGGAAGTAAATCATGACCTCCAAATGATTATTGGTAATACAAGAAATTGACCGGCACACTAATGACTAATAATGTGTCAGCCACACACACAACTTAGCATTTGGTTACTTTCCCATTCTGTGTGACTTTATTTCCAATAATGTAGACAACCAGCTTGTCGAGGTATGACGTTACATGCACATACATAACAACATCCATGTCAACCTACCTGGAGCGCTAGAAAGGTTGGGTTTTACGTCAAAAATCCAATCAATGCCAAAGATGCAAAGCTGCAACTCATAATTTTTACTGTCAGTACCTTCTGTATCTTTTTTGTTTAATTACTGATTCATTATGTGGCCTAGAAAATGTCAAAATACAGACAATGCCCATCAGTAGTGTCTTACAATCACAGCCTTGTCACAGAAATCAGGAATCACCTTCCACCTAAGCCCACTTTCCTTCCTCAAAACACACACACACACACACACACACACATCCAGACACAGTATTTTGTGTGTGTGTGTGTGTGTGTGTGTCACTTATTCAGACAGGGCCTGCCCCCAGACACACACACAGTAGCCATTGATACCTCCACACAATACACCCTCATAGGCAAACACATGGGATCACAATGCTTCGGCTGCTGTACACGCTGCTTCACGTATGCCTGTGCATAAAATTACAATGACAAGAGACAGACAAAAGACAGTGCTGTTCTGTTTTAGCGTCCATGCAGGCCTCAATACACACACACACACACACACACACACACACACACACACTGCTCACCCCTCACAGGTCTAAATGGATTTCCTTGGAGTACAATGCTCGTATAAAGAGGCCTGTCCGAGCTGCAGGGCCAACACACTGCACTCACACAACCACTTATTGCTCAGGTCAGTGTGAGCGACACTCTTTTCTATTATTTAACAGAGCAGATGACTTTCATGTCTTTCAGATTTTGACCCAAACTATAAAACAATATTTACACAGCACAGCTGCAAAGCACTGTCTGGCTTTCACCGTCTGGCTTCGGGTCAGCTGTTAATTCACCACCAGAGGTGTGGCACATGCTCTGTCTAATAAATGACATCAGCATGACTTAAAGGAACGAAAACACCCTTGGATCGTCTCGCTATGTTAAATATTTTAAATATGCGATGTTCAGTGTTTTGCTCACTGACAGCTGGAGAAACAGCAGCACCAGTAAGAGCTTTATATTCTGGTTTGACAACACGAATGTCATCTTACAAAGAGCCAGAAATATAATGACACAAACATTGGCCAGTGAAGTGTGGATGAGGTTGTTGTTGTTGTGAGTTCGACTTACAGAACAACTCTTAAATTGGGATGTTTCTTTGATTGACTTGACAAACTTTAAGTTAAGTTGCTCCTAGCAACCGCCAACGCAGGTCCCGGTGATTAAAAATAACATTGCGTTGGAAATACCACTCGCAACTTACTGATTAGGACAAAGCAACCCCCACACGTTGTTAGACTGAATAATAAAGTGATACAAAGTGGCCCTATCAAATTATCCCTTATCTTTATTTTTTAAAGGTTTTGGGGAAGACTTCTAGTTTCATTTAACTCAACTGTGTTGTATTAAAGGAACAATATTGTTCTCTGGATGACACAACAGATAAAATCTATTAATTCTATACAATAGGGTTATTTTTGTTTTTCTCGACCAGTGTCAGTACATCTAGACAAATACAAAGGCAAGACAATGGGGTCACTGTCTCCACCTCCTCCTGTTATTTTCTCACAGGATTTTGAGTGACATTTACGTGATTTGATGCAAAGCGTTTTTTTTTCCTCTCAATTTCAGAGGAAACGTTCACCATTCCAATTTCATCTTCATCTGTGTAAGAACACATAATGATTCATTCCAGGATTACATTGTCACATCCTATTTCCTCCACAACATCTGTTGTAAGCGATCAGCCACAACAATAGCAATACAGGATACTGTAGCTGCAACACTGTGTCAGAGCCACAAAAACAGCCTCACAGATGGAAGATCCTTATTACATCAGTTTCCTCTGCAACCACAATGCAGCGCACACGGCCTTGTGCTTGCTGAGAAGATTCCGGTTTAAATACTTTTTTAATGTCTTCTGTTAAAAGCACAATCTTCTGTGGAATTATAGGTTGAAGCGAAAATAGTCACAGTAACTTTAGCCAACTGCACTAGTCCTTGAAACTTTGTCAGTTGATCCACATTCACAGAATTACAGGTGATTTTCAGGGTTTATTCAGATTTATTCAAATGGTGGGTTTGTGTTACTTTATTTAGCTTTGAACACCTAACAATCAAAGCATTATTGTCATTGAAGCAGCCACAAATACATAGAATAAGAAGTAGAATTTGTTGAGTTTGTTCATTTTTGACGCAGATTGCTGTCTCAGTGCATTTATGTCATCACAATTACAGCTTTCTTGCAAAAATTGATAGTTATGCAACATTCTAACTATGTTTTTTCAGGCTACCAGCAGAGAGGAAACCCAGAGCGTTTTAAGTCGACCTAAAATCACAGACACTTCAAGTTAGATAGTGACATTTGACAATGGTTGTCAAGAGTAACTGAGCCTCGACCCAGACTTCTCATCCCAGGCCCACAACGTTTTGAGAATTTGAATATACAGGCGGTAAAAATAAAAATAAATAGCCTTTTAGAGGATAAATGCTGCACTGGTGCACAAATGCATGGTAAACAGGTTGTGCGCTGGTGCGAGCTGTAGCATCTGTTTTTATGCTGCAGTGAAAGGCTTAACCTTTTTTCTGAAGAGGTAGGAGGGTACACCTCTATGATTAATGATAGTGCAGACATGGTGGTATGTTTATGCAATAGTTTAAACACACTTGACCGCACACACAAGCGTGCAAAAACATGTGCACGACTCGACAAACTGGAATAGTGAGTACTATCATAGCCAGTCCTGATCATGAGAAAGCTGCAAACACATAAGCGCAGTGAAGTATGAACCAGAGTCCAAAACAACATTAGTCCCACAAAGGGAAATAATATCTAGCCAGAAATGTGTCGGGGCGTAACGAACCATAAGTAGCATTATCAATTAATCTTTGGATTATTTTCTCAATTCATTGTTTGCTCATTATAATTTCCCAGAGCCTGATCTGATGTGTCCAAATTACTCCAATATACTATCCAAAACCCAAACATGTTTGGTTTCCTATTATAGAAGACAAAGAAAAGCATCAAATCTCCATATTTAATAAGCCAGAACCAGGTATTTTTCCTTGAAAATGACTGAAACATGAATTGATTTGTAGGCAAAATTGAATAATCAATTACTCAACTAATTGCTTTAGTTCTAGAAGTCTGTTTTACCAGATTAAATATGGATTGTACCTTGACGTTTTTACAATACGGAGTACATTCATATTAACTTTATAATCAAAAAGTTTGAGGAATAATTATTTCTTTGCGTATCATAATTTAAATGACAAATATTAGTGATTTATATTTAGTTGTTCAGCATCTATTGTCCTTGTGCTAAAAAAAGAACTGTCGATCAATACAGGGGTTGATAATAGTTTTCAGTTCTGTGTTTTTGTGGGTGGTGGAGTGGTGAATTTGGGGGGATTTTGACTTTAATCATTCTCATCTGATAGTCACAACTTGGCTTGAATGAGCAGGTCTGGCCTCAGTCATGTGTGCAAGGGCACAAGACTTCTGTGGAGATCAAAACCTGTGACCTTTGTAAAAAAAAATAAAAGGAAATAGAAGCACATCTAAATAAGAACAGATGCTGGTCATAAAATATGAGTTTGTACAGTCTTGCTCCCAATGTTTTAATAGGAAAACGTCTCACTAATAGCATGTTAGATCAAATGTCTGATAAAGAGCATACCAGAGAGTCATGTGAGATGAACTTTCTCAACTTTCCATACTTCCTGTTGCCCGTCCTATCACATACTTCTTGTTTTGGATCTTCTGCAACAGCCACAGTTAGTGTGTTTATGATGGAGGAGTGTGCCGTTCCGGGAGATAAGATGCAAACATCTTGTCTCTTGCAAACACTTAATTGGAAACGAGTCACAAATATGTTGTTGGCAGAGATGTCGAATGCTACCGTGGAGTCACAGTGTTCCTTTTTCTGTTCTCTCTTCTATCCGCGCTCCCTGACTGCTGTTGTAATTATGACGCTGTAAAAACAGAATACTCAAACATTTATTGTCCTCATGGGAAGGTAGTTTGCAAAGCCAGCTCATAAATTAGTTCATATCAACAGTAGACAGCATCCTGAAAGTGGAAGTGGTACATGTGTAAGGCTCATGTTAGTCAACACATTGTACCCTGCAGATTGTACATGTATAAGGCATTGGCTCAGTGAGCTAAAAGCCTTTAAGTAGAATCAGAGAAAGCTCTTGTTCTGAACCACAACTGGTTTCTATTTCTGTCACGGTTAATGTGGTTTGATGCTGCTGTGTCAGATTGTGGAAATCAGATTTGGTCAAATTATCTGACACACAACCCCTGTTATCACACACACCACCTGCACTCAGGACAGTCTTTAGTCCCATTGTAGCAGCTGATTGTAACCTTTTAAAAATCATCAGATGTTTTCACCTATTTGACAATCAGGGTGTAAATGTTTTATCTCCTCACAGGTCCTCAATGCCCAGAAAGCCGGGTACAAGGCAGCCATTGTTCACAATGTGGACTCCGATGACTTAATCAGCATGGGATCCAACGATCGTAAGTTACCGCCTCCTCCTCTTCTCTCTGTTCACCAACACGTAAGCATTTAGCATCTTACACAGCTGCCTGTTCATGACAGAGGATGCGCCTTCTCTTTATCCCCGACCCTGAGGAAAAACTAGGCAGTTTTTATAGTTTGGAGTCCATATCAAGTCTCAAGATGTTCTTGAGGAAGGATGTGATGCCCTGCAGCAGCAGAGCACGCACTGACTGTGAACCCATATTGTCCCTGTTGTAGCCCACTTACTCCATATGATAGCATTTGTCCCCTGTTCTCACTTCCAGAGTCTTGAATTATCCAGGAGACTTCATGCCCTGGTTTGTGTTTTTAAGAGGAGTTTGAACTTCTCTCTCAAGCCCTCTTTTTGTTCTTCACGCAATTACTTCTGTCACTTTTTGTATGCACAAACAAATGCAACATAATGAACGTCTACAAGGAGAGAAATACAATTTATGGAAGTTTGTTGCACATTTAGGCTAAAACTTAACAACTTAAGACTTAAATAAAGTATTTGGGCTCCACATAAAACCCTTTCATATCGCCAAATGTTTGACAAACTCAAGTTCCAAGCTTTCAACTGCATCTCATGGTCTTCATCAGCGGATGGAGTTTGCTCAGTCGAACAACTGAAAGATGAATTGTGCAAACTCCATCAGCTCATTAAGACCATGAAATGCGATTGAAAGGTCCAAAGAAAGCTAGAAAGTCAACTCGAGTTGAATCTAGAGACATTTAAATAACTATTTCTTGGTGTTCTATAAAGAAATTGTTTCTTTTTTTTTTTACTGTTGAGTTGAAACGTTGCGTTTCAAGCTTGTTCAGTGGGCATTGATTTACAGTCACATGATATATTAATAGTTTTTTTTTTTTCTTTCCCTTTCAGTGGATGTTATGAAGCAGATAGATATTCCCTCTGTGTTTGTGAGCGAGGAGACTGCCAACTCTCTGAAAGAAGACTACACGTATGACAAGGGGTAAGTGTACACCCAAATCTCATTTTTCTGCTCATCAGTATAAATAGCAGCAGGGTTTGTACTCTTCTCACAGCGCTCCTAACAGCTGCTTCAGTGTAACATGAAGATATGGCTGCTTTTATTCAGCAACTTCCCCTTAAAAAACTGTCCATAGGCTATTATTTGCTTTCTGGCTCTTCCATATGATCTAATATTGTTAAATAAAGCCTGCAGTGCACTGTAATGTATCAAAGCAGAGGATTTGTCTTGTGATCTGTTGTCACTTTCTGTGCTGTGCTGCTGAGGTGATAATCTGGTAATGAAATGTCTCAAGACTGTCAGAGGAGCCCAGAGTCACAGCATCAAAGTCCCATTTCTCCACTTTTATATCAGCTGGTGTGTGTTTGTGTGTGTGTATGTGTATATGGGTGGTGGTTGTCAGATACCATCCAAATACATGAGGGTTATTTCCAAGTCCTTTGCAGAGGAATGAACACCAAACATGGTATTGGCAGTTTTGTCAGTGTGATCACAAATGTGAGTGGAGTCATACTGCAAAAGGGAGTTCTATGAGTCCCATAACCCATTACCTAACAGTGGGTAGTGTCATCATGTTGACAGAGGGCCCTTTCTGTGTCACACTGCAGTTTTTTTTTAACATAAACAACACTAAAATTAATCTCTACATTGTTGCAGCCACAACAAGTCACCAGGAAATGCTGTTATAATACAGCCTCTGTGTAGGTCACTGTTTGTAACATCTGCCAACACCTGACAATGGTTCTTTTTCTAGGGGACATGTGGTCCTCATGCCAGACTTCAGCCTGCCACTGGAATACTACTTGATCCCCTTCCTCATCATTGTGGGAATCTGCCTCATCCTCATTGTTGTTTTCATGGTAGGAACCATTTTATCTCCATTTTAACACAAAGTACAGAGTACTTCTCTTTCTCTGTGGGAACTATTTATAGTTCTGTAAGCTGAGAGGCAAAGTAGAAAGTGCCTATGGAGAAAAAAATAGTCGGATATTCTTAAGGATTTTTGCCCCCCAAGGACTCTCAACACTATTAACCACTCCTTTTAAAATTTCTTCTTTATATTAGGAAAAGTCTGTCTCAGGCTCTGACGGGCCCTTCGTCATTGGTATACAGTTCAGGCTTGAAACATTGTACCTAATGTAACAGTGTTTGCTTGGCAGACAGAAATCCTAGGTATAGTTTTTGAATTCCTAGACAAGAAAGAAATGCATGTTTTACATACTGACTTGAAAAGATTTTGACTGCTTTCGTTTTTTTTTCCTGCTCTGCTTAGATCACAAAGTTCGTCCAAGACCGACATCGGGCTCGGAGGAGCCGCCTGCGCAAAGATCAGTTAAAGAAACTTCCCATCCACAAGTACAAAAAAGGTACGGAAGCAGAAACAAACACCTCATCTGACTGTAAATGTGGGGTCTGTTCACTAATTTCAGCGGTCAAATTGATCCTGACACTAACCTGTAAACTTAGAGTCCGTAGAGATGCTGTTGACTTCTCTACCTCTGCTGCTCTTTCTCACATGATTCAACCCAGAAGATAAGATGTCATCAATGCATTACAACACATCATTCCTTCCCGCAGCTCTGCACCTTGGAGCTAATCGGATTAATATGGACTTGATTTTTTTTTTTTTCCACAAAAGCCCTCCCTGGCAGATTAGAGCTCCTCTCCGTTGAGACTGGACACATGACTGATGGTTTAGAATGGAGTCTCAGTCATGCTAGAGGCCAGACCGGGTTGAAAGTTAAGTGTATTCTGAAACCTGTTGAGTAGATGTGCGGTGCGGATTTGTACGTTTGACTAAAACTTAAAGCTTGTTAAAGTTCCACCCCTGGCTTCCCTCCTCTGTCTGTGGGTACAAAGGGTCAGACTGGCTATAGCGTTGTTTTGCATTGCAAATCCACTGTGTGCTATGGTCAAGTTTTGTCTGTTTATTTAGACTTTTTATGTCGGCTGTGTTTCCTCCGGCAGCTGTATTTCGCAGACTGGAAAGCCCCCCGACTGCCATCAGCTGTGCAGGGGGAGCTTTATAGAGTGCGGGTGGTGCATAATAAGTAGCCCCCTCGCAAAGCTGCTAATTGAAGGGGTTATGAGCCAAGCTGCTCCTCCCTGCCTGGCAGTAACAGACGCACGTGCAACTCACAAGCTAAAAGCAGCGTGTGTTGCTCATATAGCTGTTTTTGTCACGTCAGGCTCTGTGGCTGCATCTGCGAGCAGCACCCACTCTGACTCAGGGTTTCCACATGCACCGCTACAGTCGACCTTGGCCGCTACAGGGAGTTCAGATGTCCAGGAAACTGCCTTCGGGGCGGCGTCTGCGCTCCTGTCAGCTGAGTCAGAGTTTTGGCGACACAGGAAGGGGACACCAAATCTCTACCTAATCACCTTTTAAGCCCTGCACTCTGAGGCAATGCTAGCTTGGCAAGAAACCGAGTGCCCGGGCTTGAGAATGGGAGGGCTGTAACAAGAGGTCCTGAGAGTGGTGTAACAGTGCCTCTGTTGTCTGATGGGCTTTGTTGTTAGGTAGTATTTACTTCAGGTAAGACCTCCACTAACAGGAAAGGCTTCTCTACACCCAACAAACAAACATTTTTAATCAATGCAATGTCATGTAAATCAGATAGAAAACTGGATAATGGCTGATGTTTTAGAAAAATATCAATTTTAAGTAAATAACCATAGGTTCCATTGTTAGGAGGTGGTAGGTATGCACAAGAGAGGCTACAATACCCACTACTAGCATAACACACCTTAATCTATGACTGAACTGTTGCATTGTAGGTAATGCCAGGTTTTGACAAGGAAGAAAGAACATGTGGGGGGGGGGGAAAGAGACAGATATCCCTGGTTGTGCTGCTTCTATTTTGATATTTAAAAAAAAACCCTTTTATACTGTTCAGGTCAAGTTTGACCCATTTTTAAATTTGGGAGTGTGACCCAGAATATTCAAAAATGGAAATATTTCAACTTTTTTTAAAAATATTGTGCAGCAGATACACATTTTATTCAGTATTCAAAAATCTTCGTTCAAAAATGTTCATATTCAATGACATCAGTTGAAATCATGATGGCTGTCATGTTCTCCAGTTTCAGGCAACATAGGACCATAAAATAGTGATTATGTTTATGTTTTCTCCATAAACAAATAGCTTAAAACCTAAAGAATACACACACTCTCTGCTTTCTGAATGCTTCATTAAGGATTAATCACCAATTTATTAATGACTGATAAGGTCTTTATGGATGAAATGGATTTGTGGCTCTGAGGTTTGGTACAGGGACTAATTATGAAGGGTCAGAGTATGAAAAGCATGTGTGGTTGAGATAATTGAATGAAATCCGCCACCGTTCGATGAAGCACAGACTGGCGTGGCCTTGTGGCAACAAAATAACACCACAGGCTTACTGTACATCTGTATATAGAGAAACAATGATGACCTAGAATTACAAAGCTGCTGTTGCTGTAGCTCATCAGACCACCAGTGTTCATTGTTTACAGCTGATTGTGTTTATTTTTTTTTTTTGCCATAAGCCCCGTGTTATGACTCATTAGGAATTTTTAGCTGTAGCATTGCTTTGTGGGCAGCTCAGTGCCACACAAGACACTGTGACGCTCAAGACTCATCGCTGTTCCAATTCCCATCCTGAAGTTTTCAGGCAGCGTGCCTGAACTTGGGGTTCAGTGTGCTTGTGCTTGTGTGTGTGTGTGCGCGTGGCACAGAGTGGGAAGGATGCCTAATGGCGCCCTTGGCCTCAGCTACAACGGATAATGCTGAGCTCGGACCCAGGCGGCTTTGAACAGACGCAGCCAGAGCGAACGGGAACACTGTGACGCTGTGTTAGTGTTGCTTTTAAAGCTGCAGTCCGTGAAACCTTCCACACGTTCAAAGTCTACGGCAAAGATCTAGAGCTCCGTTAGTGATGTTGTTTCATCCAGCAAAAAAAAAGTTAATAAGTAAGTCAATTTACTACATTCATACATTCATTTGTAAGAGTCTGCGTATGAATGGATTTTCCAGGACTTATCTGCACCTGCAGTTCTCACAATGGCCGTTAGATGAAGCTTCCAAGAATTGATGTAGCTGAAAAATCTTGTTTGCTTGATTGACAAGAGTTATAGCGGTTACTTCAGCTTCCATCTTTGTCCAAATTTTGAACTCTCTGGCTGCAGTAACAGCCAACATGGCCATGAAGAAAATCCAAGCAATTCAAAACCACCAATCATTAATAAAATAGGTGGCATCACAGACACTACATGTGTGTTTTTCTAAGGTCTGTGCTCCTAATGCCTCTGTACTGCATTCGTCAGCGAGGGAGAGTAATTGTAATTGCAACACGGTGCGATTTCTTTTCCGAGGCGAGTGAAATCATTTCAGGAAGACGTTAGCCAGCTGATCAGCCACAGCCTCGCCTGCTGCTGTGCTGGCAGGATGCCTTCCTGCTGATGAGTGTATCTGCCCACCATCTACCTTCTCTGGCAGAGGAGCTTAGACTGGCAGAATCGGGCCTCTATCACCTCTGCAAACACGTTGTTAGAAAAGCTTTTGTTGAGTTTACACATTCTTTTCACAGATTTTATTTTCTACTGTTATTGAGCATGTATTTGATTTGTATAAGGTTTAATAATTACTTTATTCTCTGTAAATAAAGGTGTAAATTTTGGGCGCAGATGGCGATGGCAGGCGTTAGATAGTGTCATACGTGAGTGTGTGAGCATGGGAGTCCACAGACTGTAATGAATAATACAAAAGGGTCTGTGTGGAATGGTGCACAATGAAAACCACGATGCCCGTGTAATTGCCGCACAATACCAGTCTGAGCAGCAGCGTACAACGTAAGATCTGTGTCAATATACAGGATTATGTAATAGCAGCTGCCACTGCTGTCAGCGTACAGCGCCGCTCCGCCATTAACTTGACTTACGCTCTGGTTTTATTGCAGAAACTTGCGTCATCTATACTTACATAGGCTGACGTTTGACAGTGGGGTTTGGCCCTCTGGGTGGTGAGTTTCACCAGCAGCCAGACATTGTGAACACACACACACACACACACACACACACACACAGCAAACTAGCAGAGGAAATGAGAGGGATTTTTTTTTTCTTCCTCCTCATGGCTGTTGCCCCTTCTTATAGAGAAAAAGGCTGGACTCTCTTTCTGACCTCTGACCTCTAGTCTGATCCCTCCCTACGTATGATGAGTCACTCCACCCTTCCCCTCGGCTTTCCGCTTCCAAGCCATTGGCGAGGAACACACACACACACACACACACTCTGAACAGAGCAGCTGCAGTGTCTCAGCCGTCGGTGTGTGAGGCATGTTGATGTCAGGACAGAGGAGCTCTCTCTGTCTCTTAGTTCACTGGCCTCAGTGCCAGTTGCCCTTGTCTGGTTGGCTCAAGCTATGACGAACTGTGCAGAAGCCTTTTTTTTTTTTTTTACACTCAGCTTTTCTGTCACCCTCTCTTTCATTCGCTCGCTCTGCTACACACATTCACTGCTCATCTGAAGTTCAGTAGGACAGCGTGGTTCCTCTGAGAGCTGGGAATGCTGGCAGGCGAGCGGATTCATGAAAAATAGAGGGGAGAAGAGCTGCACATGCTCCTAAACTCCTTTTAAGATGTGCTACTGGCCCCAAAACATAAATGTAAGGGATTCCCAGCATCTAAAAAGTATACACATTGCCAAAACATGAACAACATGTTTTCATCTTTGCCATGAAAAACACATTTTTCCAACTACTTTGAAGGTGACTCAACACACACATATTAAGATAGGAGAAGGATCTCAACTTCCTTTTTTATGAGACATGCTGCTCTTGACATGTGTCCTGTACCTTCGGAGACTTTATCAAAGGGAATCTCAGCTCACATGTGCGGGTCACTGTAATGACATTACTAAGCTGATCTGTGGTAAGAGACTCTAGAAATGAGGAGTGAGTAATGTCCACAGCGGGTTCTTTGATCAGCGGGAGCGGTGTAATTCGCTCCGTGACAAGGGATGAGCGGACCAGACTGTGAGTTATGTTCTGCTGCGGGGCCGCTGGGCCGCGTGTTTCTCAAAGGACAGAACTGACTGGCGTGTTGGGAGTCAGTTTCAGGCTTTACAGTCAACAGGGCACGTTGGTTAGTTATTGTGCCCACGTCTTTTGAATTGTATTTAACTAAAAAAATCCATTGAGTTTTATCAGACACATTGTTCACCAGGTTCAGTGAAAGTACACACGCTTTGTCTTGATGACGTTGGTGCACAGGAATGACGACGTGCTTTGTATTACAGTATAAACTGACTAGCGTAAGATGTGACGCTATACAGTCTGTGTGCACAGATTACATTAAATACCAATGCGATTTTAAAAAAAGATGTTTAAAAATAACTGCAAAGAAATATTTAACACTCAATGTAAGATAACAGAAAGTTAAAGGCTTTCTGCTTTATTACAACTTGGTTCTTTTGTGTAGCTTCTGATCACCATTTCTATCAATTATGACAACTTTGTACCTTCCAAAAGAGTTGTTTAGATCTGGGAACACGGCAACATTGATGCGACGCAGTCCGACGGAGAAGAAATTCAAGCAGACTATCAGATTGAGAAATTAGCACACTTGAAGTATCAAGACGTTGGTCTGTAAACTGTCAGATAAACAGACAGTTTAGGTAATAATTTCAACATTCACGTCTTGTTTTCTCTTCCAAATAAGTTTGTTTAAAACCTGAATGATGGTCTGACTGTTCATGTTTTGTGCCCTGTTGGACTTCTGTTTTTTTCTTGTGTGTGTGACAATGTTATTCTTGCCAATAGGAATGGTGGCCAAAACTAGTTTGTTGCAATAAACCAGAATTATCCTACAAGGTGTTGTAAAAGCGTACATGTTGGAACTTTTCCTACGATACCAAGTATAATTTTCTCCCCAGAGCCGTCTTTGAGTTCAGCAAGTCACTCGACCTTTTCGCTCGGCTTCACTCAGAATAGCTCCTTTAGTGCCACAGTTCAGCATTTCCTGAGTGTACACTGGATCCATGCCTGCATAAACTTTCCCTCTCCCTCACCCCGAATGTCCAGCACTGGCCCTGGGAGAGTGAGAAAAGAAAGAAAAAAAAAAAAAAAAAAAAGGAGGAAAAGATGGAGTCTGCTCTGGACTAATGTCAAGAGAAGATTGTTGGGTAAAGACAGATGGGATTCACAGTGACAGTGCTGTTTGGGAAAGGGGAAAAAAAAAAACTAAACCGAAAGTGTGAAAAAGGAAAAGGGAGCTAAGTAGAAAACATTGCCTTGAGTTGAAGTTGCTGACGCTCAGAGAGAAAAGTAAGAGGGAGGAGGAGGAGGAGGAGGAGGAGGGCCCTGGTCGATGTGACTCCCCATCCTTATACGGTCACATGCAGCCCTGGCACGGACACACAGAGCCCAGTCGGGGAAAACATGCTCATTTAGAGCTTACATAAACACACCGGCTCACAACCCTGCGCCTGCTCCCTCCTCCTCCTCCTCCCTCCTCCTCCTCCTCCTCCTCCTCCTCCCAGCCCGGGCAGGGAAGAGGAAGCGAAGGAAAAAGGAGAAGAACGCTGTGGAATTTGAAAGGGAGTGCGTTGATAAATTCCTGAGCTTTTTAGTGCTCCTTTAAGAGGGAAATGCAGCGCTGGCGGTTTAGAAGTGGAGGACTGGACGGGTGGGTGAAGGGAACATATTTGGAAATGTGACACAAAGAATTTATTTAAGGAAATCAGACGGAGTTCCTGCTACTTGATACGTCACGGACCCACCTGATGTCAGTGACCTTCAGGAAGACATAAAAGCATGAAATTAATCATCTGTGTACATAACAACCGTCACACAGACTCATATTCTAGACTTTTCTCTTCTCACTTCTACTCATTACAACTACAGTGTGTTTGTGTGAGATAACCCATGATGAGCCGTGCAGTTATTAAAAAATAATGCATGATGCGGATACTGTTCTCGGTCCATCTTATGCATTATTTTTCATAAGCGAACGGTCACAGTGGATTATCACGCAGCAATCAAAATGTTTTTAAGGGGTAATTTTGAAAAAAATATATAATTTACTTGCGATGAGGCTGCTTTGTGAGAGCTGAATAGTTATCTAAAAATATTGCACTTTTGCTAGCCAAGAAGGATTCGCCATGGTACAGCATAATGTTCAAAAAAGCACAAATGTGTTTAAAGCAGTAAGAAAATGTTGGTTTGTCTTTTAGGAGACAGCTATGATGTTTGCGCCATCTGCCTGGATGAGTATGAAGAAGGCGACAAACTCAGAGTCCTGCCGTGTTCTCATGGTGAGTCTCCTGCATACAAGAGAGTTTGTTTCCTGTCTGCTTTTGTACTGTCTGCTATCAAATAATGGCAAAAATAATGAAGTGATAAAATCTCAAGGGAAATTTTATCCCTGTATGCTTTTTTTTATGGAAATTTTAAATTTAGTGGATGACAAATATCCGGTTTGACCCTGTTTTCATACTTAAACTGGAGTGAAATGCATGCAGCTCCAGTCATGGGGTCATTAAACGCATTTTTGAACATAAGAAGAAACAATAACTCTTTCTCGTTGCTCACAGCCTACCACAGCAAGTGTGTGGACCCGTGGCTGACCAAAACTAAGAAGACGTGTCCGGTTTGCAAGCAGAAGGTGGTCCCCTCGCAGGGTGACTCTGACTCCGATTCAGAGGACGGGGAGAGCAGCCCCGAAGAGAACGAGGAGGTGTCCGAGAGCACCCCGCTGCTGCGCTCGCTGGCCTCCACAAGCGCCCACTCCTTCGGAACCATGTCGGGCGCGTCGCGCTCAGAGCAAGACCAGGAGTCCTCCGAGTACGAGGACGACGAGCTGGACAGCAGCGACAGCGAGGAGGAGGTCACCGTGGAGACCGTGGTTGTCCAGATGCAGCAGCCCTGCTCTGAAGGCCACGACCAGGACCACGACCTGCTCCAAGCTTGACTGACTGTTGGCTGGCCCGATCGGTCACTGAACCCCCCCGACCTCCCCCAACCTCACAGCTGCAAAAAAAAAAACTTTAAGTTGGGGGCACGAAACAGATTCATCATCCGAGTTTTTCTGTCACTGCTTCCAGTACATTGTAATGTATCCTCCCTACATGTTCAAATCTTAAGTTTTATTTCAACATGATTGTGGATAAAGTGCTGATTTCCGGGTGTGTGACAGGAAGTCAGTGTGCGTTATGTTAGGGGCTGCTTGGCAGATATGACAGGACTGGTGACACTGATGTACAGTAGACTGTTATACTGTATTCTAGTCACAAAAAGATGACACAGATAAGCGGATAAATCTCAAGGCCCCGGACACAAGATCACATATGACACAAAGTTCAGTAGAAATACTGTGTAAATAAAAAAAACTGTAGATCACCGCACATCTCTTCCTTAAACTTTGATTATCTGTTATCCTACATTCATCAGAGGATGAGGAAGTTTCTTTATTGTACATACATGTTCATGCTAAACTGACACACTTTGAACCCCTATGCAGCATCCTTTTTTTTTTCGTAAAATTAAAACTAATATTCAGCAAGTATAGAAACATTTAAAGCCACAGCAATATGGTTTTGCCAATTTTTTTTTCTGTAGTCTGGTGTATCAAGGAGACTAGCTGCTCCTGTCTGTGTTTTGTGCCACGGTTTATATCTGTTACATTGATTCACACTAAGAGAAACTGAAGCCAACGAATGTGCTCTCCATGTGAAGTCATTTAAGTGTGGAGACAGTGGAGTGGTAACTGTCCTCGCTGCCTGCAGTGAACTTCTTTTGGCTGCTCCAGACCTATCACTTATAACACAAAAAGTTATTGATTGATAGGCCTTGTAATACACGTATAACTTTTGTCTCATTTTAATACTGTTCATAGCAAATGTGCTTTTTTTTTTTTTCATAACATGGCTTCATTTATGTTGACAAATCATGTTGCCTTTTTCAGTTTGTATTTTGTCTTGTGTTTTCCTGCTCTGTTCTCAGTATGAATTCACTTCAATAAAATCAAAATGACACCTTGACAAGGACGTTTCTCACTGTCAGTGATTTACTCGCTTTTCATGACGTAATGTGTGTAACAGTGCAGTGACCTGCTTATCTGATACAAATCAGCCCGTTTAGTTCTAGCATGTAGATCATGGGACCTCTACGCTCTTGTCAAACGGCACCAATTTTTCAGTCACTGAATGCAATTTTAACACACGAGGTGACCATTTTCCGCAGAAGCCTTCGTGTTAAAGAAGGCCCTTTAAGCTCTAGAGATCATTGCATGTGAAGAACTGTGCAGATGTCTGCGGCTAAAACCCCAACTGTCTACTTTGCTGACTCAGAACTAGTCATGAAACCAAAGAAATTACATTTGGGAAGTTAAATGGTACATCCTGGTGTTTGTCTCATAAACGCTTGGATTACCGAGTGAGCAAGTTAACTTTACTGCTTTTTTTTTTTACTTCTATTTGGTCTCATTTAAAAAGTTAAACCAATACTCTGCCAAACTGTTTCACAAGAGAAACTAGTGCAACTCAAATTTCTGCAGTTCCTAAGTTCTATCTTATAAACCCACACCATGAGCAGATGTTTGCATTTTGAACAGTCAGTCTAGCTGTTTACCCATTTCCAGTGTTAATGCTAAGCTAACCGGCTGCAGCTTAATGTTTAATGAACAAATGAGCGTGGCATAAAGCTTCTCATCCAACTCCAAGCAAGAATGTAAATGAGTACATTTCCCAAAATGTCAAACTATTTCTAAAAGAAAAAAAAAAAAAAAAGAGGCAGTGTTCAGGTGAAAAAAAAAAGCAAACAAGACAGCAAACACTGATCTGGTTGGAATAAATTTATTTGATCTGTCTGTAAACAAGGTGATAAATCAATTTATGGCATTTCTTGGTTTTATGCATATGAAATCAGATGCATTAAAGAGACTGTATCCCAGATGTAAGAAAAAAAAAGTGGTGAGGAAAGGAAATGAACAAAAATCAGCAAACAGGACTTGAAACAGGTTTTCTTTTATGAGTACACATCTCACAAGGCCTAAACAGTGGAGCTGAAGCAAAAAAAAAAAAAAAAAAAAAAAAAAAGTGCCAATGAAATGACTCCTTAGTGGACAGTGGGTAAAATCCATCTTACAACAGCAACAGATCTCTCTACGTTATGGCACAGGATACACAGGTTCTGCAGTTAAGTTTCGACAAAGACAACCATAAGCGTCGTTGTTCCAACCAATCCCATCTCCCATTGAGTGTCATTTCTACTTTTGAAAGTGTTTTTTTTTTCTTCAGTTGGACGTTACAGTTAGCGGTACTGAGCGTGGACAGACCGTGTGATACCCCAGCTCAGTTGACTAATAGAGTAAAAGGCAATTTATTCCACAGTTTTGTAGTTGTCAACACAGCATGGGTTTGTACAAATGCAGTCGTTTGTTGTTTTCTAAACAATAAAGAAAAAAAAAAAAAAACAATGAAATGAGACTTTAAATTTTCTTCAGATACTCCCACCCTTACCTCCCCTGTAGCTTCATTTTTTTTTTTTTTAACCATTGTAAGCATTACTGTCTGGTTAGTGTTTCCTTCATCAGAAAAAAGTTAGCAGTCATCCTTCACATGATTTAGAGCAATTGTATAAACACCCGAGCTTTGACTACACTTGGTCCTATAAAAAGAAAAAAAAATTCAAACTGGACACACTCCAGATGGTTATATGCTGGGATATCTACTGTCCAAAAATGGCAGCCTTTCAAAAAACAAAATTAAAAAAAAAAAAGAAAATATATTACAGGAGCTGGCAAACAAAAACAGTATTAAGTGCCTGAGCCATTGTTACTGTGGAATGTCCATGGGTTTTTCATGTTGCCGGGGAGGTCGTGATGACAGTGTGGCGGGAGGAGAGGCTACCAGCATCTGGACGACACCAACGCTCGCAAATCTGGTTCATGATCGTTAACTGAGCTGATCCAAGCATCCCCCCCACCCCACCCTCCTTAAAAAAAAATAATAATTAAAAAAAATTAGTGTTCAGGACAGAGCAGTGAATCTGAAGGGAAAGAGGGGTTAGAAGGGGTTGTGTAGTGTTTGATGAAGACCTCCTGTGAGGTTTGTAGCGTTGCCTGTTGTGAGCAAACAGGATCGGGAAACCGGGAAAGGGGAGGAACTGAGAATTTTGGCAGGAGGATGTGTGGTGGTTGTTGTGGTGAGTGAGTGAGTGAGTAGGGCAGTGGTGGGTGAGGGGGAAACTACAGTGGACCGAGATATGCACGCAGTCTCCTCTCCCGGACATGATGGGAGGAAAAAAAAAAAAAAAAAAAAAGGAAGACATGACGAGCTTGGTTACCACTCAAGTGCTCCAAAGGCATCGGCTGCTCGGGGAGGGAGTGTGTATATATGATCGGGTTTTTGGGAGGGAGTCAGTAATGGGCACCATGACAGAGAGAAAAGAAAGAAATACCTACTTCAAATTGACGCTATAGCTTTCATTGTCCGAGTGTTTGGCCAGAATTTTGCTGGTCTTGGTTAAGTACAGATTTGTCATGACATCCTGTTAGCAACATGCTCATCTTTGCTATGGATCAACTTATAGTGCTTAAAGGGGGTAAGAATACACAGCGCAAGTGTGTTGAGGGGAGAGGGAAAGGGGCGGGTTAGGGAAGATGACAAAAAAAAAAAAAGAAAAAAAAAAAGAGGGGATAAGAAATGGGGAGGAGAGAAGGCAGAAAAAGAAAAAAACAAAGTAACTACCAACTAGGACTGGAAGTAGTGATGAAATGCAACAGGGTGGTAAGGGTGAGCTGCTAGGTGGCTGGGAACAGGCTGCTTTAGTATCCGGACTTCCTCAGGTACTCAGCCATCTGAAATGCTTTCTTGTTGAGCTGCCCTCCATGGACACCTTCCTTCCCCATGACAAAAACCAATGCTGGAGTACACAAAGGAAAAAAAAACAAAAATAAATGAACAGACATGATGATAGCAGGGCTGGAAAAGAAGATACTTTTTTTTTTATTTTTTATTGCCACCTTGCTAAATGTGGGGCTACATAGTTGAAGACAGAGCCTGAACCCTGCGCTGTGTTAGAAATGCTCCTGGGATTTTATTTTAATGGGACTGTTCGGGAGGGGGAAACATGGGTTTGACAGTAATTTGTTGTTTTTTTTTTTAAATTACTTTTGAATTTTATGTTTTTTGTTTTCCTTTTTATTTCTTTTTTTCTCTCCCTCAACTACACCACATAAGCTACATCAAAACTAAACTAAAACCCTGAATCCCTCAAGTATTTTGCCATCGAGTATGCCTTCTTATTCAATCCGCCTCCATGGACCCCTTCTTTGCCCATTACCAAGACCAAGACTGAAAGAAAAGAGACAGAAAAGGGACACTTAGAGAAAGGTGCGGAGATCACACAAGTGAAAAGAAAAAGAGCACAGAGCCAAAAGCAGGACGACGGACTTGACAACTACGAAGGAGGACAATGTCACAAAAAGCTAAGCAGCGCTTCGGAGTGAAGGCTACATCAGACCTAAACATTCATTTTCTCATCGGTGCTGCTGGTGGTGAAATGAGACATTTCAACATTACAATTAGGAAGACAGAGTGAGTACAGGAGAATAAGTGTAAAGGATACATGCAAAGCTGCGTCAGTCTGTACACCTGTGATGACTAAGTAACCAGGCAGAGTCTCAAGGTGAAGTTCTTCACTCCGCCTCAATATCAAATGACTTCCACTGAGAGTGAATGCAAAACAACCTCAACTATTATGAAAGAAGCTGCCATCCAAGCATGATTTGGCACAACAGTAAGAATTTTTAAAGAGATCAGGTCAAGATAGTTAATTAGAGCTGCAACAATTAATCGATTAGTTGATCGACACAAAATTAGTCAGTAACTAATTTGATAATCGAATCGTTTGTTATTTTTCAAGCAAAAGTACAAAATGTTTATGGTTCCGGCTTCTCGTATGTGACGATTAGCTGTTTCTTCAGGTTGATATTAACATGGATCCTAAGAAATTGTGAAGGCAATTTTGTCACTATCTTTTTTACATTTCATGAACTAAACGATTAATAGATAAAATAATCAGATTAAATCGATAGTGACATTATCAGTTGCAGCCCTATAGTTATTATTGCATCCCAATTGATGGAACTTGCCTGAATTCAACTTGCTGCTTTGTATGGATTCATCTCTTAAGTGAATAAAGCAAATTTACAAATGAGGCAAAATATTGATTTGATTCGCTTTTCCACATCCTAAAATCTTTCAATTCTGTCCAGTTGAAGTGTAAAATGAATGCATCTAGTAGTTTAATCATATTTACATTACTGATGATGATGATCCTCAATTTTCTTGTATAAAAATCTTCTCTAAAAGCACAAATGTTAGTTACCATAATAAAGCTACAAATTGTGATGTATTTGGTCAGAAATACCTTACTATGCTACAGCCACAAATGCACCCTGGACAGGAGGTAAATTTGGGTTTACTTGTCCAAATGGCTGCTAATCAGCCACTTTCAGCTACATTAGTACCACATCCAGACAAAACCTGGTTCTGTTGTTTAAGTGGCTGGTGGTGTAGACCAACTTAAAACATCTACAGTAGTTGCTTGGTGATCATCTCCCTGTTGGTACTCCTGACGTTACTGCACTCCACTTCAAGAGTCTAGTTATTTAAAAATCACATCATTAATAATCACTATGCACCGTGTCAGCAGCAAAGAACAGGAAAGTGAATGCTTCTACTGACTACTAACAACCATCACTAATGTAGCACATATGCAGATACAGCAGCATGCTTGTGGTACCTCTCCTCAATACATGTAAGTTGAGTGTCTGAATAAATATTTACCAGAAACAGAGTAGAAGCATGTGAGCAAGGGAACAGATTCATACTTTGAGGGTAGAGGGGTGTGTTAACCAGGAAGGAGGAAGATGCATGCAGTTCAGGAAAGTTTTTAGGAAATTCTGGCCAGAAGAGTGAGTCCAATGTGTTGAGAACGGGAATCCATTTCAGTCTCACCTGTAAGCTTTTGTAGTGTTTGGGAATACTGGGAAGCACGGGGCATTGGGGCCCATACAGGCAACATGAAAACTGGCACAACTCTCAGGCAAGTCCCTACAAGGGACTGAACTTTGATTTCTTAGTTAACATTTCTGTCTGATACCGAGATAATTCTGTTCTGTTCCTTCCAAAAATGGCTAATTTTATTGTGCTGACAGTGGTATTTAAAGCCATTTGTTGAGAAAATACGTAGGGTGCTATGGATTCTTATCAGATTACACAACATTTATTATCAAATTTGATAGCTACTGCGATTTCAAAGCATTAACTGGCTAAACATTTCACACTTTAAACACTTCATTTGAAATCAGTTTGTAGATAGAGATCTAGGAGTGAGCAGTGATGAAATGTATCAGCTATGTAGTGCACAAATCATGTGCCAGCTTTGTTGTTGTTCTGGCTGACGAGCATCTAATTTTAGAAGCTACAACTCATACAGTAAAATCAAATTGACTGAATAGCTCATTTCTATGGACAAAGTTTAGGGCAGAGCAGTAGCACAGTGTGGATTAATACTCTGATGCTTTTACCACAAATTAAAGATAATATGAATATTGCTGTAATGCACAGTAGTTTAAGTGAATCACATAAAATCAGAATAAGAATTGAAATAGATTTTTTTTTTTTAAACAGAATTAAATTATAAAGCTCTTAATATGGGAGGAGCCAGTAGACATAAAATCTCTCAAGACAACAGATATGAAAGTTACCAAAAAGGGAAAACTGCTAGATACATGTAGTAAATTCTTAGGATGAGATTTGGCAAACTGCAAGATGTCCTACTAATGTTAACCTGACATGACATGAATCATCCACGTTAAATAAACCTGCAAGAAGAAGCCAATTAATGGCGTTGAAAAGACTCAGCATTTAAAAAGGAAATTGTCTCTTAACCCTGACATAATGGACTATAATGGACTACTTGATTTAAACTCAAACAGCTTCACTGGTTATTCCTACTCTATATTTAGCTCAGATACACGTGTTCCCCTTCATAATCATTCAAAATATCATCCTATGATTCACAAACATCCTAACACCTGTGAGTGTCATCATATATTGAGGAAAGGTGCATTCAAGATCTATCCCACATGCACGGACAACACAGAAGTTTAAAAAATAGCTAAACTAATGGAACTAAATCAAAAAGCAGACTACGGTGGCAGTGTAGCACTACTAAAATGTATGCAGCTAACAACACTGAACATGGTGCTCACCTTTGCCGGCTCTGCCTACAGAAACGTTGTATGTTGGCTCTCCTCCTTGACTCTTTGTCCGGATGTCCATTGTCCAGTCGCCGTCAATTTGGAGGCTGTCTCTGATTACGGAGCACTTTTTACTACCTAAGGTCAGCCCACTGGTGAAGAATCCCTCGCGGTCCTTTCCTATTAACACGTCGATTTCTTCAGGCTAGAGGGAAACACAACATCAAGAAGTTAGACACATGGACATAACTGCCAATCTCAACTTGGTGCTAAGTGTCCATCCAGTCTGGCAGACCAGACAGACTCTAAAGTGTTTTCAGTTTTTTCCCCAGTGAATGCTTGTCAATGTTTTTCCTTGCTCTTGTTGAGCATTTTTCTCATTCATTTCTCTTGTGTGGGCACTGTGAAGCCTTCTGAGACTGATTCGGTGCTATACCAACAACAATTAATTCTGCCTCTCCTCATAGCTCCCAATTTTCTATTTTCCTTCTACAAGCAATACCTTACCATACTAATAGAAGTAGTGGGCAGCCCCCTTGAGTTTTTGCCTAATTTGCGGAGCAACAAAAATTAGTTTCAATATCTTCATTTTGAACGATTTACATTTCTAATAGTAAGTAATAGGTGTTTAATTCATATAAACAGTAAATGAATGAAAATCAGGATAGCAAAAATATGTACACATATCACCAAGGCTTCAGTGAATGTGAACTATTTGGTCAAAATTTCATCTCATGCTGCTGAGAACTTAAATTCATGTTCTAACAAATGAAACTAACCAAGTTAAAAATTACCTTTATAGACAACAAAAATATATCGTTAAGTTGACTATTAAAAACTAAATGTTTAAAAAAAAAAAAAAAAAAAAGAGTCAGTTGCACTAACAGATAAATATTGCCAATTCCTTTAGTTAATCTCACAATAAACAACACCACACTCCTAACACAGCATATAAGCAACTCACCTGCAGCCCTCCACTGTGGCTTTTAAAGAGACATGAGCTTATATATTGCTTAAAACCATGTAGTAGACTCAAATTCAGAAAATTAAAACAATGGTACATGAGGTCTACTTGTGGTTGGCTTTGGGGTGCCCATCAACCATTTGCGAGGAAATTATTGCGTTCCCCTTAATTTATTTGAAAATACATACAGAATATTTGGCAGGAGATCATCATATTAGATAGTCTTTTAAGATTTCAGTAAATTCATGCATTATATAAATAATATAGAGGGAGCTAATGAGTTTTATTGTAGGCCACCTTGGAATCCACTCATTGCTGCAAGTCAAATAATATAGGATGTACTTTTGGTAATCTGCAATTTAAAGTATGTTATGTATGCAGCTGTTTACGTCACCTCTATGGAAGTGTAACGCCTACTAGTTAAAATACTTAACATAAATTTTGACTAGATAATCACAGGGGGGCCTGATCTTGTAAGTCTCATTTCTTCAAAATATATGCTGGGCTCTTGCACACATCAAATATTACCATACAATAAAGAAATAAAGAAATAAAAAACAGGGCAACTACAACTCTGCTGGACAGGATATTTGTAAGTCAAATGCAGCAAGGGACTGCTTCTGTGACTGAGCAAGATGGTAAGTACAGATATGATTAATTTCAATTAACAGGAATGCACTGTTCATTGACTCATCTAAGAGGAAAAAATGTAATTCCAAGGCTACTCTATTAAAATGTTTAATATTGGTGATATCTGTTTTATTCCCTAGACTTCAACACATAAGCTAAACTTATCAAAACATTGGTGTTTAACGTTTTAAGAAGATGTAGTTTAAAGATGTAGTTTAAATGAACATTTAACAAGTGAACATTACTTCAAAATCAGGCAATAAATGTTAAAAACACAATCTAATCAAGCGTTTTGTTAGCCATCTTCACTAAGTTTTTTTTTTCTTTTTAATTCGGTACAAAGTTGCCTAGAACTCACAAGTAGTGAGAAAGGATATCCAGCCCTGGCAGGCGAAAAATGTGCATCAACTGTTTAAAAAAAAAAGGAACAGCTGTCTCCATTATACCATCAATGGCAAGTCCTGAAATCTCAGAGGGCCACTGCAGCTGACAAAAACATTATGCTGAGAAAACAGCACTAAGTTCTGACTACTGCTAATATTCCACTTAGTTTACACTACTGCTTGCAGTCAACGTGTACAAAAATAAAAATATCGCTAGTTATTACACAAGTACAGTATAAAACGGGTTTATTATTGAATCAGTCTGCAGAACAAAAGGCGTCGCCCCTCAACTCCAGAACTGCACAGTCATAGCACACACACACCAAACCCTTCACGAAAAAAAAGGAAACTCAAAAGCATTTCTACTGGGTAGGATAACGTTAGCATAACGACTAGCTGCGTGTCTCGGGCCCGGTTAGCTAATTAAATTAACAGTTAAAATTTTCTATCCCGGCGTGAAACGTGTACCGCAGTTTACCACATTTAACATGCAACTTGCTGCATTCCGTTGAGCGCCGATTACATGTGGCAGGTTTAATCAGCCACGCCAGGCTGGCTAGTGCTGATAGCAAGCTGCTAAGTAGGCAGTTAGCTTTGGCTTCACATTGGACAAGAAAACAAAATGTGCATTTATTCAACTGGCGTCTTCAAAGAATAACGTTACCCTGCCCGAGCGGACACTCCCAACCCGAGTAAAAGCGGCTCACTCGCTCATAGTTTATCCGTCTGCAGCCTCTTCATAGCGAACATGCTCGCCAAAAATGACAAAAAGTCAGATATATCCAACTTATTGTGAGGTCACTAGCACAAATATTTAAAGTACTGACAAATAATTTATTTAACAGACAAAATGGAGGCTCAAGGAAAGCGACGGGCACGAGTCTTTAGCCAACGCTAAGTAAGATTTATATAAAGGCCGCAAAAGATTCGGGTGTTCGTGTGGTATTTTTATTTAATTTAAGTTAATAGTTTTTAAATGTACAGATTTGGATTGCTGCTGAAAACGCTGTCTTGTAACCAAACATCTCGACTAGCTTCCATGAACAAAAAAATGAATAAGAAACAGGGGAGTGTATCCGCCATCTTGGAAAATAAGGGGCGGTAGCGGCAGCGGTGCAATTCACAGAAGACGGATAAGAAAAAAACGAGCGAAACCAACTGCATGCCGGCACGTAAAAAACGCGTGCGAGCACCGCTAACGTTGCGCTATTAGCGTGAGCTAGTAACCGTTTTCCAACGGCTGATGACCGGCCTGATTCCAGCTAATCAACGGCAACGTTCCTCTGCTCAGCACTACCGCAGAGGCACGCTATTGTCTACTTAAATAAGAAATCACGAAACCATTTTAAAACACAAACGACACAATACTGGAAAAAATATTTCATAAAAAGGAACTGGTTTACGATAAATTCCTAAAATTAGTCCTCATATCTGACCGGTATCACACGGCTAACTTAGTTAGCGTTGCTAACTTAGCCCCTTTAGCTCGAGTTCGCGGTCCGGATTGGGTTAGCGCCGGCGGCTATTTCTTGAACAAACAAATCTGTAAGTGCTAAAGCCAGAAAGTGTGTTAAATTTTCTGGGAAACTTAAATAGGTTAGAGTACGTGTTAAAAAGCAACGTCGCATACGTGCCAATGCATCTTGTGTGCGACCACCGGACACCATGTGTACCACACTGCTCGCCTTATCCTCATTCAACAAGGCCTGGCGATGCAGACAAACGCACCGACGTGCAAAATGTACAATTTCCCTCCCTAGGTTAACGTAAGACACTGAAATACGAAGCATACTAACCGATATGTTGGCAAAGGTACCGCCGACAAAAGATGCCCAGACGTATTTGGCGTCCGTGTACCCAACAATGGCCGCGTCCTGGCAGCTGCCGTCAGCCATCAGGTTGTCCACGTAGCTTTGCCAGGACATGTTTGTGAAATTAGTTCTAAGATGAAAAAAAAGTACGTTGGGTCAAAGTTAGGTCACAGGCGTCTCTTGAGCGACGAAGAAACTGCGAGGAAGCTGTATTTATCGGTGGTTTAACGGGCCTCCAGCAAGCAAAACCCCCCCGGCTCCGTCACGTCCCGGCTTTCTTCTGGTCTAGGCAACGAAGAGAAGCCGCTGCAATCGGACAAGCGCTTGGGTGTAGTCCTTACAAAATCACTCCGCGAGGGTGGTTGTTCGCCCGCTGCCTCATTGCATAATATACTGGGTGGCGGAGGAATACCTTCATGGGTGATCGCGGTGGCAATGAGCAAGACAGCCTATTTTTTCTCTGGCACATCTAAGATCTTTCAACTTTCCCATTCTACATATATATTTTTTAACCAGGGATTTTTTGGAGGTTAAACCAGTCACATATATACCTATGGGCGCACACAGCCTTTAATTTGCAAAGCAGAATTTGGTAATTGTTTCAGGCTGAGGTAAATTACATTCGTTTTTGCCTTACGATGATCATTGAATTAACATAATTTCACCACCGCTTTTAGTAAGCATAAAGTCACGTGGTCATTTACTATATCCCCACATCACCATGCAGTTTTATTCAGTTCTTGAGTTAAGATTAATGTAAGGTTTACTTTAATCAGCTCAACAGCACTTTACCTGACAGGTCAGTATTTCTTGGGTCACCCCATCCTGCACTGAAAGGTATGGAAGTACCCTAAAAAGGTCACTGGGTCATCACACAGCAAAACACACTGGGTCAATCACACATTCTCACTCATGCTGATAAACATTTTTCGATCCAATACACATGGACAATGTGTTGATAAAACCAGTATCTTATAATCCGTAAATGATAAACATGAGACTCATAGCCATCTGTAGCATTGTGATGGGGTGAGGCTATATTTCTATCAAGTGTGTAAGTATACATTATAAGCATAGCTTACACTCCAGTCTTACAGAGAATGAGCTGCAGGGAGGTAGTGTAGTTTATGAACTTTTATTTGTTGAGTGAGTTACTAACCATTTTCATCTGAGATAAATCTTCATAATGTGAAATCCTTGTGGAAATCTACCAGGTGTTATTAAACTGGTGAAGAATTGTAGGATTTGTTTATATCTGGATAAAGCCTCCTGTTTACACTAGTAGTTGTTAACCTTATTCCAAAGTCAATAATTTATCACCACATCAAAGTACTCTGAAACCTCAGGACATCACATACAGTAACGACACTGAGACATAAAACAACTGGTAAAAAACAATGAATTACCAAAGTCAAACAATAAAACCTGGTAACATAAAAGAATATAATAATAAATAAAACAAGCATTCCTATAGGGACACTTTCGGCTCCACAAATCAACTATGACGTATAACACTGGTTCACAACCTTTTTTGGGTTATAGCCAAGCAATTCCCACTCACAGTCCCTCATCACAGTTCAACCAAAGAAATGTTCCCTTCCCAAATTGTTCCATTTGAATGGTTTGTAATCTTTTTTTATCTTCTTCTTTCTTAACTTTTTTTCATCTCATGACCCATCAGAATTATCAGAAGTACTCCATGTTGGGAACCATTGATTGATTGATTGATTGATTAAATTTGACCATTTCATTCTAAAAACACCAGCTCTTTCAGGGCATTGAGTGCTTACATAAAAGGAAAAGTCAGGATAACACAATAAAGCCCTAAGGCTTATTTCCGTTGTGGTCCCGTTGTGCTATACATCATAATTAGTTTGTGGAGCTGATAGCATCCCTATAGGAATGCTTTTTTTTTATTTATTATTATATATTGATGTATAGTATTGTATATATACCATTACAGTGTCTTATGGACAGGAATAATAAGAGCACATTAGTGACATTGGCGTGAAAAGCCTCTGGGTAAGCACCGTTGCAGAACTTGGTCGCCCTAGTTTCATGATGATCACAACCATCATTGGTGAGTAGGTTGAACTTATAGAAGAGCCAGGACTTGCTCAAGGGCACCTCAGTAAGACAGTGAT